>NC_043963.1:50942870-51056796 GCF_902148855.1 Sphaeramia orbicularis
TCTTATCGTCTGAAACGCTCAAAAATGACATTTTGCCTCTTCTACAAAGAAAAGCATGAAAAATACTAAAAACAAGTCAGAAATAAGTGTTTTATTGCTATTTTGTAAAAGTATTTTCAAATCATGAAGTTCTGCTTGAAAAAAAAAACATCCTTGTCTCAAAGTGACCAAAACAGCTTCTTATCGTCTGAAACGCTCAAAAATGACATTTTTTCCTCTTTTACACAGCAAAGCATGAAAACACTAAAAACAAGTGAGAAATAAGTGTTTTATGGCTTTTTTGTAAAAGCATTTTCAATTCATGAAGTTCTGCTTGAAAAAAAACATCCCTTCCTCAAAGTGACCAAAAACGCTTCTTATCGTCTAAAACGCTCAAAAATGACATTTTTTCCTCTTTTACACAGCAAAGCATGAAAACACTAAAAACAAGTGAGAAATAAGTGTTTTATGGCTGTTTTGTAAAAGCATTTTCAATTCATGAAGTTCTGCTTGAAAAAAAACATCCCTTCCTCAAAGTGACCAAAAACGCTTCTTATCGTCTAAAACGCTCAAAAATTACATTTTTGCCTCTTCTAATCAGAATAGCATGAAAACACTAAAACAAGTGAGAAATAAGTGTTTTATGGCTGTTTTGTAAAAGTATTTTCATATCATGAAGTTCTGCTTGAAAAAAAAAAAATTCTCTTCTTAAAGTGACAAAAACTGCTTCTTATCGGCGGAAACCCTCAAAAATGATATTTTTTCCTCTTCTATTTAGAAAACAAGGGCATTGTGGTGAGCCTGTAGCATGTAGCCCAGCGCTAGGATCCCGGAGCCTTGACCATGGAACTTAACACGAGGCCGGAGCCCGTAGCCTGGCATTGACACCAAACATGGAGCCCGGAGGCTGGAGCCCAGAACACGGAGGCCGGAGCGCGGAGTCCGGAGGTGGGAGGCCGGAGTCAGTAGTCTGGAGCCCGTAGCCCCGAGCCTGGAACTGAACCCGAGCCCGTAGTCTGGAGTCGTTAACCTTGAGAACGGAAGCCTTCCCCTTACAATAAACTGGAACCTTGAGTCTGGAGGGCGGAGCCTGGAGCGCGGAGCTTAGAGACACGGGCTTAAGGACTGGAGGTCGGAGCCCAGATCCTCAAACTGACACCGTGCCTGGAGCCATGAGCCCGGAGCTTGGCGCTGACCACGAGCCTGGAGCCCGGAGCATGGAGCCGTGAGCATGGAGATTTGAGCCTTGAGTCCGGAGCCTGGAAATGACCCCATGCCAGGAGTGCGGAGAAAGGAGCGTGGAGACTGGAGCCCGTGCCTGGAGCCTGGAGCCTGGCGCCCGTAGACTGGAACTGATCCCGAGCCTTGAGCCTGGAGCTCGGAGCATTGAGCCATGAGCCGTGAGCCTGGAGCCTAGAGCCTAGAGCCCAGAGCCTAGAGCCTAGAGAATGGAGCCTGGAGTCTGGAGCCTGGAGACTGGAGCCTGAAACTGACCCAAAGTGCACAGTCTGGAAACTGGATTCTGCAGCCCGGAGCGTGGAAATGATCCGTTCTCAGAGCCTGAAGGGTTGAAACCCCGGCATGTAATTTACCCTGAGCCCGAAGCTTGGAGCCTGGAGCCCAAAGGCCAGAGCATGGAATTAACACCAAACCCGAAACCTGGGTCTTGGAGACCGGACTCGGGAACTGATCGCGAGCCCAGAGCCTGGAGCATTGAGCCGGGAGCCTTTAGCCATGAGCCTGGAGCCTAGAGCCTGGAAGAAAACCCAGAGCCCAAAACCTGGAGTCATTGAGCCTGGAGCCGGGAGCCTTTAGCCATGAGCCTGGAGCCTGGAAAAACCCTCAGCAAGGAACCTGGGGCCTTGACCTTAAATTTTGGTCATGGGGCCTTGAGGCTGGAGTCCGATGCATGGTGCCTGAAACTGACCCCGTGCCTAGAGGCTTGAGCCTGGAGCCTGGAGCATGCAACTGACCCAAAACCCGGAGCCCTGTGCCTGGAAAAAGGAGCCTGAAGCACGGAGCCTGGATCCTTTAGCCTGGAGCCTTAAACTGATACCGAGCCTTGAGTCTTGAGCACGGAGCCTGCGGAGCCTGCAACTAACACAAACGCTGGAGCTTGGCACCTTGAGCCTGGAGCTTGTAGCCGTGAGCCTGGAGCCTGGAGCCTGGAGCCTGGAGCCTGGAGCCTGGCGCCTGGAGCCTAGTGCATGGAATCTAGAGCCCAGACCTTAAAGACTGCAGCCTAGAACCAAGAAACTCGAAGTGACTCCGAGCCCGGAGGAAAGAACCGGAGCCTTGAACTGACCATGAACATTGATACTTGATCCCTGAGCCTGGAGCCCAAACCCTTGAACTTACCCTAAGCCTTGAGCCCCTAGCATGGAGCCGTGAGCTTGGACGCCTGGCGCATTGAGCCTTGGAACTGACCTTAAGTCCAGACCTTGGAGCCCGGAGCCAAAAAATGACCCCGAGCCCGGAGCCCTGAACATGGAGCGAGGAGTGCGGAGCCTGGAACTGACCCAAAGCACAGAACCTTGAGCTCGGAACCTGGGGTCCAGAGCTTGGATCCGTGAGCATGGAGCCATGACCCTGGAGCTGTGAGCCTAAAGCCTTGTACTGACCCCGAGTCAAGAGCCTGGAGCCTGGAGTCTTGAGCCGTGAGCCTGGAAATGACCCTTTGCCTGGAGTCCGGAGACTGGAACTGACTCTGAGCACGGAACCTTGAGTCAGGACCCAGAAGCCCAGAGACTGGAACTGACCCCGAGCCTGGAGCTTGAAGCTCGGAGCATTGAGCCGTGAGCATGGAGCCGGTGAGCCTGGAGACTGGAGCCAGGAGACTTGAGGACCGGAGCCTGGAACTTACTCCGAGTCCAAAGCCTGATTCTGGAGCCCGGAGTGTGGAAATGACCCCGTTCCCAGAGCCTGGAGCCCAGGGCGTGGAACCCCGAGCATTGAACTTAGCCCGAGCCCGAAGCCTGGAGCCTTAAGCCTGGAGACCGGAACTTGGACCTGACCCAATGCCCGGAGCCTGGAGTCTGGAGCCCACAGGCCAGGGCTTGGAATACACCCTGAACCCGAAACCTAGGTCCTTGTGCCCGGAGCCTTGAACTGATCCCGATCCCAGAGCCTGGAGCTTTGAGCCATGAGCTTTGAACCTGGAGCCTGGAGCCTGGAGCCTGGAGCTAGGAGCCTCGAGCCATGAGCATGGAGCCAAGAGCCTGGAAGAAGACCCCAAAGCCAGGAGCCTGGAGCCCTGGGCGTGAAACCCCAAGCATGGAATTTTCTCCGAGCAAGAAGACTGGAGCCTGAAGCCTGGAGCCTGGAGCCTTGAGGGGGGAGCACTGAGCCTGGAACTGACACTGAGCCCAGAGCCTTGATCCCGGAACCTGAAACATGGAGCCCGGAGCCTGGAACTGACACCGGCCCTGGAGCCTATAGCCTAGAGCTAAGAGCTTGAAGTATGGAGCCTTGAGCCTGGAGTCTAGAGCCTTGTTACTGGAGCCATGAACTGACCCAGAGCCATGAGCCTTGAGTCTTGAGCCGGAGCATGAAACTGACCTCGAGCGCGGAGCTTGGAGCCCGGAGCCTTGAGCCTTGAGCCTGGTGCCTGTAGCCTGGAATGCGTAGTCAGGAGCCTGGAGCATAGAGCCTCTAGCCTTGAACTGACCTGAAATAAGGAGCCTAAAACTTTGAGCCCGGAGCCACCGAACATACTCCGAGCCCCAAAACCTTGATCCCTTAGGAAGAAGCCTGGAGCCTGGAGCCTGGAGCCTGGAGCACTGGAAAGACCCCCGGCAAGGAACCTGGAGCCTTGACCTTAAGTTTGGGTCATGGAGCCTGGAGCCTGGAGCCTGGAGCCTGGAGCCTAGAGCCCGATGCGCAGTGCATCGGACTGACCCCGAGCCTAGAGGCTGGAGCTTGGAGCCCGGAGCATGGAACAGACACCAAGCCCAGAGTCCTGTGCCTGGAACCAAGAGCCAGGAGTGCGGAGCCTGGATCCTTTAGCCCGGAGCCTGGAACTGATCCAGAGCCCAGAGTCTTGACTCGATAGCCTGGAGCACGGAGTCTGCAACTGACCAAGACCCTGGAGCCTGGAGCCTTGAGCCTGGAGCTTGGAGCCGTGAGAAGTGAGCAGTGAGCCTTGAGCCGGGAACCTCTAGCCCAGAGCCTGGAGCCTGCAAACTGGAGCCCGGAGATAAAAACTGACCCTGATCCCAGAGCCTTGAGCCCAGAGCCGTGGAACCCTGGAACTTACCCCAAGCATGGAGTCTGGAAGCCTTGAGCTAGGAGCAATGAGCCGTGAGCATGGAGCTGTGAGCCTGGAGCCACGAGCCCGGAGCCTGGAATAGACTCCGAGTTCAGAGCCTTGATTCTTGAGCCCGAAGCGTTGTAACTGACCAGGTCCCAGAGCCTGGCGCCAAGGGCATGGAACCCGAGCATGGAAACTTAGCCCGAGCCCGAAGCCTGGAGCCTTTAAGCCTGGAGACTGGAACTTGGACCTGACTAATGCCCGGAGCCTGGAGTCTGGAGCCCACAGGCCAAAGGATTGAACCACACACTGAACTCACAAACCTGGGTCCTGGTGCCCGGAGCCTTGAACTGATCCCGAGCCCAGAGCAAAGAGCTTTTAGCCCACAGCCTGGAGCCTTGAGCCTGGAGCCTTGGAGCCTGGAGCCTGGAGCCATGAGCATGGAGCCATGAGCCTGGAAGAAGAACCCAAGCTCAAAGCAAGGAGCCCGGAACCTGGAAAAAACCTCGTTCCAAGAGCCTTGAGCCCTGGCGTGAAACCCCAAGCATTGAAATTACCCCGAGCCAGAAGCCTTTAGCCTGAAGCCAGGAGACGGAACTTGGACCTATCCCCTTGCACGGAGCCTAGAGCCTGGAGCCTGGATCGTTGAGCCTGGAGCCTGGAGCCCGTAACACGGAGCCTTGAGCCAATAGCCCGCAGCCCGGAGCCTGGAGAGTGAAACCTGGAGAGCGGAGCCTGGAGCCGTGAGCCTGGAACTGACCCCGAGCTCGAAGCCAGAAGCTTGAACCATGCAGACTTGAGCCTGGAGCCTGGAGCCTGGAGCCTGAAAAAGGGAGCCCCGGAGAAAACAAACTGACCCTGATCCCAGAGCCTATAGTCCAGAGCCTCGAACTGACCCCGATCCCGGATACTGGAGCTCGGTGTCTGGAACCTGGAGCCTGGTGCACGGAACCTGGAGCCTGGAGCCCGGAGCTTTGAGCCCGGAGCCTGGAACTGACCCAGAGCCTGAAGCCTGGAGCCTGAAGCCTGGTATCAGGGAGAATGGAACCTGCCCCAACGCCAAAAAGCCTGGAGCCCGGAGCCTTGACCGCGCTACCATGAGCCTTTAGCAGGAAGCCCGGAATCTGAAGCCTGGAGACAGGAGGCTTGAGCCCTCAGCCCAGAGCCTGGAACTAAACCCTAGCCCGGATTCTTGAAACCGGGGAAGGAGCGCAGAGCCTGGATCCCGGAGCCTGGACTCCTGGAGTATGGAGCCTTGAGCCTGGAGTTTTGAGTCTGGAGCCTGGAGCCCTTAACTGACCCAAAGCCCGGAGCATGGAGCCTTGAGCTTGGATCCTTGAGCCTGGAACCTGGAGTCCAAAGCCTGGAACTGACACTGAGCCTGGGGCCTAGAACCTGGATCTTAGAGCCTGGAACCCAGAGCCCACAGCCTGGAAATTACCCTGAGCAGGAAACCTGGATCCTTGACCTTGTTTTTTGGGGCACGGAGCCTAGAGCCTGGAGCCGATGAGCGGGGCCTGAAAAAGACCTCGAGCCAAGAGGCTTGAGACTGGAGCCCGGAGCATGGAACTGACACCAAGCCCGGAGCCCTGTGCCTGGAACCAGGAGCCTGAAGCGCGGAGCCTGGATCCTTTAGCCTGGAGCCTGAAACTGATACCGAGCTTGGAGTCTGGAGCCGGTAGCCTGGAGCACAGAGCCTGCAACTGACAAAGACCCTGGAGCCTGGCGCCTTGAGCCTGGAGCATGTAGCCGTGAGCCTGGATCCTGGATCCTGGATCCTGGATCCTGGAGCCTGGAGCCTGGAGCCTGGAGCCTGGAGTCTGGAGGCTTGAGTTGATGTGCGCGGAATCAGGAGCCAAGACCTTAAAGACTGGAGCCCGGAACCAAGATACTCGAAGTGACCCCGAGCCCGGAGACACGAACCCGGAGCCTTGAACTGACTATGAACATTGAGCCTTGATCCCTGAGCCTGGAACCAACCCTGGAACTTACCCGAAGCCTGGATCCCGTAGCATGGAGCCGTGAGCTTTGAGCCTGGCGCATAGAGCCTGGAACTGACCTTAAGTCCGGACCTTAGAGCTCGGAGCCAAGAAATGACCCCGAGCCTGGAGCTCTGAACATGGAGCGGGGAGCGTGGAAACTGGAACTGACTCCGAGCACAGAACCTTGAGCTTTTAACATGGGGTCCGGAGCATGGATCCGTGAGCATGGAGCCGTGACCCTGGAGCTGCGAGGCCCAAAGCCTTGTACTGACCCCGAAGAGTGAGAGCCTGGAGCCTGGAGCCTAGAGCCTGGAGCTGGAGCCTGGAGTCCGGAGACTGGAACTGACTCCGAGACGGAACCTTGAGTCAGGACCCAGAAGCCCGGAGACTGGAACTGACCCCGAGCCTGGAGCCTGGAGCTTGGAGCACTGAGCCATGAGCATGGACCTGTGAGCCTGGAGACTGGAGCAGGAGGCCTGGAGCCCGGAGCCTGGAACTTACTCCGAGTCCAAAGCCTTGATTCTGGAGCCTGGAGCATGGAAATGACCCCGTTCCCAGAGCCTGCAGCCCAGGGCGTGGAACCCGAGTATGGTACTTAGCCCGAGCCCGAAGCCTGGAGCCGTAAGCGTGGAGACTGGAAGTTGGACCTTACCCAATGCCCGGAGCCTGGAGTACTAGAGCCCAAAGCCAGGGCATGGAATACACCCTGAACCCGAAACCTAGGTCCTGGTGCCCGGAGTCTTGAACTGATCCCGAGCCAGAGCCTGGGGCTTGCCTGGAACTTACCCCAAGCCTGGATCCCGTAGCATGGAGCCGTGAGCTTTGAGCCTGGCGCATAGAGCTTGGACTGGACCTTAAGTCAGTTCAGGTTCCTTGGAGCCGGAGCCAAGAACTGATCCCGAGCCTGGAGACCCTGAACATGGAGCGTGGAGCGCGGAGCCTTGAACTGACCCGAGCACAGAACCTTGAGCTCGGAGCCTGGGGCCGGAGCATGGAGCCGTGAGCATGGAGCCGTGAGCCTGGAGCCAGGAGTCCAAGCCTTGTACTGACCCCGAGTCAAGAGCCTGGAGCTGGAGTCTTGAGCTCGGAGCTGGAAATGACCCTGTGCCTGAGCCTTGAGCCCGGTGCCTGGAACTGACCCCGAGCACAAATTTTTAGCCAGGACCCTGCAGTCGGAGGACTGGAACTGACCCCGAGCCTGGAGCCTGGAGCCTGGAGCTGGAGCCTGGAGCCTGGAGCTCGGAGCACTGAGCCGTGAGCATGGAGCCGTGAGCCTGGAGCCGTGAGCCTTGAGTCCGAAACCTGGAACTGACCTCGAGGGTGGAGCCTTGAACCTGGATTCTGGAGCCCGGAGTGTGGAAATGACCCGTTCTAAGAGCCTGGAGCCAGGGGCGTGGATCCTCGAGCATGGAACTTAGCCCTGAGCCCGAAGCCTGGAGCCTGAAGCCAAAAGGCCAGAGGCATGGAATACACCCCGAACTGGGTCATGGAGACCGGAGTCTTGAAGTGATCTTGAGCCCAGAGACTTGAGCTTCTAGCTGGAGCTTTGAGCCTTGAGCTTTGAGCTGGAGCCTTGAACCTGGATCCGAGAGCCTGGAAGAAGACCCATAGCCCTGGGTGTGGACCCCAAGCATAGAACTTACCCAGAGCCTGGCGCCTGATAGGCAGGAGACCGGAACTTGGAACTGACTCAATGCCCGGAGCCTGGAGCCTTGAGCCATGAGCCTTGAGCCTGGAGCTTGGAGTCTGGAGCCATAAGCCCTGAACTTGGAGCCAACAGACTGGAGCCTGGAACTGAACGGGAGACTGGAGCCTAGAGACTGGAGCATGGGACGGACCCGGACGCCGGATACTCAATCGATGAGCCTGGAGCTGGAACCTGGAACCTGGAGCCAAGAGCCTGAACTGACGCCGAACCCTGACCCTAGAGCCTAGAGCCCAGAGCCTCGAACTGATAATGAGCCTGGAGCCTAGAGCCTGGAGACTGGAACTTATCCCGAACCTTAATCCTGGAGCCTGGAGGCCGGAGCCTTGAACTGATCACGAGCCAATAGCCTGGAGAGCGGAGTCTGGAGCTTGGAGCCTCGAGTCTGGAGCCTGAAGAAGATCTGAGCCAAAAGGCTGGAGCCCGGAGCCCGGAGCCGGAGCCCGGAGCCCGGATCCTGGAGGCCAGGAACCTGAGACTGGAACTGAACCCGAGAATGGAGCATGGAGCTGACCCTTAGCCAGAGCCTGGATCCTTGATTGCAGAGCCTTGAGCCCGGAGCTTTGAGCTTGGAACTGACCCCGACCCTGGAACCTGGTGCCTGGAACCCGGAGCCTGGAACTGATCCCGAACCTGGAGCCATGAGCTTTGAGCCGGAAGCTTTGAGCCGGGAGCATGGAGCCTGGAGAAAGGCAATAACCCTATGCCCGGAGTCTTGAGTTCAGGGCATGGAACCCGGAGCCTGGAACTTACCCCAAACCCGAAGCCTGGAGCCTGAAGCCTGGATCCAAGAACTTTGAACCTACCCATGCCCCGGAAGCCTGGTTCCTAGTGCCTTGTACTGGAGCTGGAGCCTAGAGTCTGGAGCCTGGAGCCTTAGCCTAGATCCTGGAGCCTGGAGCATGTAGCCTTGAGCCTGGAACCTGAAGCTTGGAGCCTGGAGCCCTGAGCCCTTAGCCCTGAGCCCAGCGCCTGGAACTGAAACTAAGCCCGGAGCCCTGAGCCCGGAACCAGGAGCCTTGAGCCCAAAGCCTAGAACTGACCACACGTCCGGACCTTTGAGACCGGAGCCTAGAAATGACCTGGAGCCTGGAGCCTGGAGCCTGGAGCCTGGAGCCTGGAACCTGGAGCATGTAGCCTTAGCCTGGAACTTGAAGCTTGGAGCCTGGAGCCCTGAGCCCTGAGCCCAGCGCCTGGAACTGAACTAAGCCCGGAGCCCTGAGCCCGGAACCAGGAGCCTGGAGCCCGAAGCCTAGAACTGACCACACGTCCGGACCTTTGACACCGGAGCCTAGAAATGACCCCATGCCTTGAGCCTTGAGCCCGGAGCCTAGACGTCGTAGGCTGGAACCCAGAGCCTGGAATTAGACCCCGAGCCTGAGCACGGAGCGTGGAGTACGAAGCCTGGAACTGACCCTGAGACTGAAACCTTGAGCCCGGAGCCTGTAACTAACCCTGAGCCCTGGAGCATGAAGCCTTGAGCCTTGAGCTTGAGCCTGGAGCCTGGAGCCCGGAGCTTGGAGCATTGGAGCCAGGAGCCCAGAGCTTTGAGCCTGGAGCCTGAGCCCAGAAAATGGAAATGAAAACTACCCTGGAGCCTGGAGCCTGGAGTCTGGAGCCTTGAGCGCGGAGCCTTGAAACTGACCCTAATCCTTGAGTCTGGAGCCTTTTGCCTGGAGCTCGTAGCCTGGAAAAGACCAAAAGCTAGGAGCCCGGAGCCTGCAGCCTTGAGCCCGAAGCTTGGAACTGACCCTGAGCCCGGAGAAAAGGAACGCGGAGCCTTGAGCCTTGAGCCTGGAGCCTGCAGACCGGAGCCGGAGCCCGAACCCGGAAACCTAGAGCCCGGAGCCAGGAGCCTTGAGCCTGGAGCCTGTAAGTGAGCCCGAGCTTGGAGCCCTAAACCTGACCCTGGCCTCAGCCCTAACCCTAATCGGGCAAGAGGATGTGATTTTTAGTCCAGTGTGAAGCTTTAAGGTGGCTGATTAAGAAAGGGGGAGAGAGGGGGGGAATAAGACAGCAAGAAGGCAAAATATTCAATAATTTTATTGATAGAGCACTTTTCGCAGACATAGTCAAAAGTTCTTTACAGTGCAAAGCATAAATAATAATAATAATAATGGAATGGATTTATATAGCGTGTTTCGACACCCAAAGCACTTTAATTATTAACCCATTATTCATTCGCTCTCACATTCTCCCTCTGGTGGTGGTAAAAACTACATCTGTCGCCACAGCTGCCCTGGGGCAGGCTGACAGAAGCGTGGCTGCCATTTTGCGCCTACGGCCCCTCTGACCACCACCAAACATTCATACACCAGTGTGGGTGGCACTGGAGGCAAGGAGGGTGAAGTGTCTTGCCCAAGGACACAACGGACTGACTAGGACAGAGCGGGATTCCAAACCGCCAACCCTTCGGTTATTGGACAAACTCGCTCTACAACTGAGCCATGGCCGCCCCATAAATAACAGTACAAACAAAATACAATTCAAATACCATTAAAACACAACAAAATACCATTACAATACATTTAAAATACGATAAATACAGCAAGTGCAATCAGTTTGTAGAAGCCCGAGTCACACCGAAGACAGGCAAGGAGGGCCAGAGCTCAGCCCCCCACTGTGTGGCTGCAATGTGGGCAGCAAGCCGTCTCCACGGGACGGTTTGAAAAATGCCAGAACTCAGTGCGCAGCTTTAGGTGGCTGGAGGAAAGAGTGGGAGAGAGAAAGAAAAAAAAGAGTCAGACCAGGGAGAGGAGGAGCAGAGTTCTGAAAAATGGCCAAAGACGTTTGAGTTTTACCGTTATCAAGCTCCACGTGAGAAAAGCACAAGAGGTCAAAAAGGGGCTAGGCTGACAGGGGTTCTGTTTGGAAAAAAAACATAACAAAGTCCCACACAGGCCCGGACTGGCTAATCATGAGGACCGGGACAATTCCCGGTGGGCCAGTATAATATATATATATATATATATATATATATATATATATATATATATATATATATATATATATATATATATATATATTAGAGGAATAATAATGTTGGAGATGTCAATGTGCACTCACTGTTGAAATAAATCCACATTGTGAAGCAACCTTTACTTGCGACTGAATTGGAAATATTTAGAAAATACACTGAATCACAAGGCTTTGCAGAACAGTGTGTAGACCTAACATGTAAGGTTCTAATTCCATGATTTTAATTATAATTGGTCGTGATCTAAAGTGGGCCGGTCTGAGGTACGAAACTCCAGGGCTGAAAATGAGTCTCAGTTCGGCCTTGGTCCCTACATACGGTTCGAGTTTACCGTTATCCAGCTCCAGATGAGAAAGAACCGGAGGGATCAGCTAACCGGCGTTCTGTCATTGAAAAACATAACAGATTCCCACACAGGCCTGGAAAAAGACAGAGTCCACACGGTCCGCCTCAAGGTGGCTGGAAGAAAAAAGGGGAGGGGAAGAACCAGGACCAGGCGAGAGTTCTTCCTCGAGTGTGAGGCTCTGATGTGGGGCCCACTGGGGGGATTTGAAAAAGTTCCACAACTCAGTGAGTAGCTTTAAGGGGCTGAGAGAAGAGAGGGGGAGAGAGGGGAAAAGATTAAGACCTGGAACAAGGTTTGGTTTCCGGCTAAAGTTGAGGAGAAGCCCCGGAGGTTAAAAAAAAAAAAAAGGTGTTAGGCTTACAGGGGTTGTCTCTGGGAAAAAAAATTACAAGTTACGGTTAATGTTTTATCATTATCCAGCTCCAGATGAGAAAAGAACCGGAGTTTAAAAAAGGGGTTAGGCTGACCGGTGTTCTGTCTCTGGAAAATAAAAATGTCCCACACGAGCTGGAAAAAAGACAGAGTCCACACCGTCCACCAGCCGTCCCGGTCTAACCCTGACAAGGGTCAGTGCGACATTTCCCAGTGCTCTTCCTCGTCCATGCATGCTCGTCCATTCTGCTGGAGTGTGGTAAGGCATAATTCCATCTCCACGGAGCGGTTTGAGAAATGCCAGAACTGAGTGTGAAGCTTTACGTTCTGCTTGAGACAAAACATCCTTGTCTCAAAAGTGACCAAATCAGCTTCGGGTTGCGTGAAACGCTATAAAATGAGATTTTTACCAATAGAGTCAGAAAAGCATGAAAACACGAAAACAAGTCAGAAATCCTGGAGCCTGGAGCCTGGAACTGATCACGAGGACTATAGCCTGGAGCGCGGAGTCCTGAGCTTGGAGCCTGGAGTCTGGAGCCCTGAAGAAGACCCTGAGCCAAAAGGCTGGAGCCCGGAGCCCGGAGCCAGGAACCTCGAGGACTGGAAACTGAACCCAAGAATGGAGCCTGGAGCTGACCCTTAGCCCAGAGCCTGGATCCTTGATTGCGGAGCCTTGAGCCTGGAGCTTCGAGCTTGGAACTGACCCCGACCCTGGAACCTGGGGCCTGGAACCCAGAGCCTGGAACTAACCCCAAACCCGAAGCCTGGAGCCTGAAGCCTGGATCCCAGAACTTTGAACCTACCCCATACCCGAAGCGTTGAGCCTGGAGCCTGGAGCCTGGAGCCTGGAGCCTGGAGCCTGAAGCCTAGAGCCTGGAGCCTTGAGCCTTGAGCATGGAGCCTTGAGCCTGGAACCTGGAGCATGGAGATTGTAGCCTTGAGCCTGGAACTTGAAGCTTGGAGCCTGGAGCCCTGAGCCTGGAGCCCGGAGCCTAGAACTGACCACACGTCCGGACCTTGGAGACCGGAGCCTAGAATGACCCCGTGCCTTGAGCCTGGAGCCCGGAGCCTTGAGTGCGGAGCCAAGATATAGCAGGCTGGAACCCAGAGCCTGGAACTGACCCCAAGCCTTGAGCACGGAGCATGGAGTACGAAGCCTGGAACTGACCCTGAGACTGAAACCTGGAGCCCGGAGCCTGGAACTAACCCTGAGCCTGGAGCCTGAAGCCTTTAGCCAGGAGCCAAGAGCCCGGAGCTTGGAGCATGGAGTCTTGAATCTGGAGCCTGAAGCCCGGTGCCCAGAGCTTGGAACTGACCCAGAACCCAGAGCTTTGAGCCTGGAGCCTTGAGCCCAGAGCATGGAAATGACCCCGACCTGGAGCCCGGAGCCTGGGAGTCTGGAGTCTGGAGTCTGGAGTCTGGAGTCTGGAGCCTTGAGCCCGGAGCCTTGAGCCTGGAGCCTTGAGCCCGGAGCCTTGAACTGACCCAATTCCTTGAGTGTTGAGCCTTTTGCCTGGAGCTCGTAGCCTGGAAAAGACCAAAACCTGGAGCTCGGTGCCCGGAGCCTTGAGCCCAAAGCTTGGAACTGACTCCGAGCATGGAGCAAGGAACTTGGAGTCTGGAGCGTGGAGCTGGAGCCCAGAGCCCGGAGCCCGGAGCCCAGAACCTGGAACCCGGAGCCTAGAGCCGGAGCCTAGAGCCTTGAGCCTGGAGCCTGTAACTGAGCCCGAGCTTGGAGCCCTAACCCTGACCCTGGCCTCAGCCCTAACCCAAAACCTGGAACGGAGGCTGAGCCTGGTGCCCTAACCTCGGCCCCTGCCGCAGCCCTAACCCTAACCGGGCAAGAGGATGTGATTTTCAGTCCCAGTGTGAAGCTTTAAGATGGCTGATGAAGAAAAGGTGAGGGGGGGGGGGGGGGAGTCAGACAATAAGTAGGCAAAATAGTCAATAAATTTTATTGATAGAGCACTTTTCATAGACAAAGTCAAAAAGTTCTTTACAATGCAAAGCATAAATAAACAGTACAAATAAAATACAATTCAAATACCATTAAAACACAACAAAATACCATTACAATGCATTTAAAATACGATAAATAGAGCAAGTGCAATCAGTTTGTAGAAGCCCGAGTCACACCGAAGAAAGGCAAGGAGGGAAAGAGTTCAGCCCCCACTGTGTGGCTTAAATGTGGGGCAGCATTCTGTCTCCACAGGACGGTCTGAAAAAATGCCAGAACTAAGTGTGAAGCTTTAAGGTGGCTGTAGGAAAGAGTGGGAGAGAGACAGAAAAAACCGAGTAACACCAGGATAAGGAGGAGCAGAGTTCTGAAAAATGGCCACAGATGTTGAGTTTTACCGTTATCAAGCTCCACGTGAGAAAAGCACCAGAGGTCAAAAAGGGGTTAGGCTTACAGGGGTTCTTTCTGAAAAAAACATAACACAGTCCCACACAGGGCCCGGACTGGCTAATCGGGAGGACCGGGACATTCCCGGTGGGCCAGTATAAATTTAGGCTGCGAGGTTCGGAGTTCACTTTAAATATATATATATATGTACATTTATACATATTTTACATACATACATATATATATATATATATATATATATATATATATATATATATGTATATATACACACACACACACACACACACACACATATATATATATATATTTTTTTGTTTGTTTGTTGTTTGTTTGTTTGTTTTTGCGGGGGGTGTCAATGCACTGGGTTGATCACGTAAACAGCAACCGCTGTTCCTGGGCCACCACTCCCCTCTACTAGCAAGCAGACGCATCTATGTCCTTGCATACAGTTAGTAGCTCTATACTGTAGCTGTGGAGCATATATGATCTCTGCTCTGTTGGCTATGTCGGTGGTCAGCTGTGTTTGCTGTTTGAAACATGGACAATAGAAAGAGCAACGGTGATGCAGAAAAGGCAAGAATTAGAAAGAGGAAAGCTCTGGAAGCCAAATGTGCCAAAATCGGAAACTTTTTCATCAAAAATGAACTCCCGGTTGGAAACAACTAATGAGGACAATGAAACGGGTGAACCACCTTTCAAGCTAGTTGATTATCGAGTCAGTGAATTGTGTGGCATTGTGGCGGTGGAACATAACGTTATGCAATTCAAATAATAGTATGATGCGAAGCCATATAACTGGGAAACTTTGTCTTGTAGCTCCTCAGAGTCAGAAAGCAGATCCAGCAGCAGACACCAGCCATGAGCCCACAAGTCCAGAGTGGGCAGGTAGGACTGCTCATAGACTGAAGATTATTAGAATAAATAGGCTACAATGAAGAGGATGGTGTAGGCCTGTTCAGTATGAAAGGTGCTCTGAGATGCTAGATGATTCAGCACTACATGAACGAAACTGACACCAAGGCTTTGCAAAGTAGAGGATTTGTGCTGAGAATTAGGACCATTTTAAAATGTGATTTAGTGTCAGAAGTAGAGCAAGGGGATTGCGCCTGTTACTATGGAAGGAAAAGGTGAGCTGTTGGAACAGACTGTGTGAAAAAGGATTAGTTCCAGTAAAACCACTTTCTATAACCAAACGATAGTCCTGACCTATTTTATTTCTCATCATTAAAAGTGAGACAGTAAATACACAAAGCCCACAATTGAAAGGAAATAGCACAAAGTAATATCAAATAAGCCTGCATATTTTGCCAATGTAAATATCTTAATTGGTTAATTAAGTCAAATGTCTGTAGATAGTATTTTTTACTGTGATACAGGTGAAGGCGAATCTAGGGAAACTGAAGAAGAGTGAAAGGGACAGCAGAGTCTAGAGGAGCAGCTCAGAAGCAGAACCCTGAACCACTAATCAGTAATGAGAATGATGAAGATGAGTCTGTTGTTAGCTTTGATTTCTTTGCTCAACCTCAGTCATGGGATATACTTACATTTTTTCTTATCATCCTCGTCAAACCCCTAATATATATCAAAAGTTTCAATAGCAAAGATGGAAAAAACCTCAAGGAAGTTGTGATGGAAATCTTTTGTTGCAGAGGATATAAAAATGATAGCGTTATTAGAAATTTCAGCAAGCTTTTTTTTTTTCCATTATTTTTTTATTTAATGTTTTTATATTTTCTTTTATTTCATTTCAAACATTTAAAAGTTTTGAAAATGTTAACACTTATATAGATTCTATTATTTTTGTGTTGCGAGGAATAATAATGTTGGAGATGTCGATGTGCACTCACTGTTGAAATAAATCCACATTGTGAAGCAACCTTACTCTCACTGAATTTGAAATATTTTAGAAAATACACTGAATTACAAGGCTTTGCAGAACGTGTGTAGACCTAACATGTAAGGTTCTAATTCCATGATTTTAATTAGAATTGGTCGTGATCTAAACTGGGCCGGTCTGAGGTACGAAACTCCAGGGCTGAAAATGAGTCTCAGTTCGGCCTTGGTCCCTACATACGGTTCGAGTTTTACCGTTATCCAGCTCCAGATGAGAAAAGAACCGGAGGGATCAGCTAACCGGCGTTCTGTCATTGAAAAAACATAACAGATTCCCACACAGGCCTGAAAAAAGACAGAGTCCACACGGTCCGCCTCAAGGTGGCTGGAAGAAAAAGGGGAGGGGAAGAACCAGGACCAGGGTTAGAGTTCTTCCTCGAGTGTTAGGCTCTGATGTGGGGCCCACTGGGGGGATTTGCACTGGGGGGATTTGAAAAAGTTCCACAACTCAGTGAGTAGCTTTAAGGGGGCTGGAGAGAAGAGAGGGGGAGAGAGTGGAAAAGATTAAGACCTGGAACAAGGTTTGGTTTCTGGCTAAAGTTGAGGAGAAGCCCCGGAGGTTAAAACAAAAAAAAAAAGGTATTAAGGTTACAGGGGTTGTCTCTGGAAAAAAAAATTACAAAGTTACGATTAATGTTTTATCGTTATCCAGCTCTAGATGAGAAAAGAACCGGAGCTTAAAAAAGGGGTTAGGCTGACCGGTGTTCTGTCTCTGGAAAAATAACAATGTCCCACACGGGCTGGAAAAAAGAAAGAGTCCACACCGTCCACCAGCCGTCCCGGTCTAACCCTGACAAGGGTCAGTGCGACATTTCCCAGTGCTCTTCCTCGTCCATGCACGCCAGTGTGCAGCTTTAAGGGGCTTGGAGGAAAGAGCCCTGCGATGGACTGGCGACTTTCTGGGCCTTCGCCCTATGTAGCTGGGTTGGGCTCCAAGCGACCCCCGTGACCCTAGTGAGGATAAAGCGGGTTCAGAAAATGAATGAGGAGGAAAGACGGAGAGAGAGAACAAGAGAGAAAGAAAGACAAAGAATCAGGACCATGGACAGAGTTCTTCCATTACAGTGTGGTTGCAATGTAAGGCAGAATTCCATCTCCACGGGGCGGTTTGAGAAATGCCAGAACTAAGTGTGAAGCTTTACGTTCTGCTTGAGACAAAACATCTATGTCTCAAAAGTGACCAAATCAGCTTCTGCTTGCGTGAAACGCTATAAAATGACATTTTTACCAATCGAGTGAGAAAAGCATGAAAACACTAAAAACAAGTCAGAAATAAGTGTTTTATGGCAGTTTCTTAAAAGTCTTCTTAAATCATAAAGTTCTGCTTGAAAAAAAAACATCTTTGTCTCAAAGTGACCAAAACAGCTTCTTTTCGCGTGAAACGCTAAAAAATGACACGTTCTCCTCTTCTACTCAGAAAAGCATGAAAACACTAAAAACAAGTCAGAAAAAAGTGTTTCATGGCTGTTTTGTCAAAGTCTTATCAGTTCATGACATTTTGATTGAGAAAAAAACATCCTTGTCACAACGTGAAAAAAAAAAAAATTCTTATCGTCTGAAAAACTCAAAAATTACATTTTTGCCTCTTCTACTCAGAAAACCATGAAAATGCTAAAAACAAGTCAGAAAAAAGTGCATTGTGGCAGTTTCTTAAAAGTCTTCTCAAATCATGAAGTTCTTCTTGAAAAAAACATCTTTGTCTCAAAGTGACCAAAACAGCTTCTTTTCGCGTGAAACGCTCAAAAATGACATTTTTTCCTCTTCTACTCAGAGACGCATGAAAACACTAAAAACAAGTCAGAAATAAGTGTTTTATGGCTGTTTTGTCAAAGACTTACCAGTTCATATAATTTTCCTTGAGACAAAAACATTCTTTTCTTAAAGTGACCGAAAACAGCTTCTAATCGTCTTAAACGCTCAAAAATGACATTTTTGCCTCTTCTACTCAGATAAAAGGAAAACCGAGAGGTCTGGGCATTGTGGTGAGCGTGTAGCCCAGCGCTAGGATTTCAGGGAACCTAGCCTCCTAGCCTTGAGCCTGGAACTTAACACGAGACCGGAGTCCGGAGTCCGTTGCCTGGAAATGACCCCAAACATGAAGCCCGGATAATGGAGGCCCGGAACCCGGAGGCCGGAGCGCGGAGCCCGGAGTCCGGAGGCCTGAGACCGGAGTCCTGAGTCCGGAGCCCGGAGTCCCAAGCCTGGAGCTGAACCCAAGCCAGTAGTCTGGAGCGTTAACCTGGAGAACGTAGCCATCCACTTATAAATAACCTGGAGCCTTAAGTCTGGAGGGCGGAGCCTGGAGCGCGGAGCTTAGAGACACGAGCTTAAGGACCGGAGCTCGGAGCCCAGATCCTCAAACTGACCACGTGCCTTGAGCCCTGAGCCCGGAGCTTGGAGCTGACCAAGAGCATATAGCCTGGATCCCGGAGCCTGGAACTTACCTCGAGTCTGGTGCCCGGAGCATGGAGCCGTAAGCGTAGAGCCGTGAGCATGGAGATTTGAGCCAGGAGTCCGGAGCCCTGAAATGACCCCGTGCCTGAAGCCTGAGGCCTGGAGCGCGGAGCAAGGAGCGTGGAGCCTAGAGCCTGTGCCTGGAGCCATGAGCTTGGAGCCTGGAGCCTGGAGCCTGGAGCCTGGAGCCTGGAGCCTGGAGCGTGGAGCCTGGAGCCTGGAGCCTTGGAGCTTGGAGCCTGGAGCCTGGAGCCTGGAACTGACCCCGAGCACGGAACCTTGAGCCCGGACCCTGGAGCCCGTAGACTGGAACTGATCCTGAGCCTTGAGCCTTGAGCCATGAGCCTGGAGACTGGAAACCTGGAACTGACCAAAAGTTCAAAGCCTGGAACCTTGAATCTTCAGCCCGGAGCGTGGAAATGACCCTGTTCCAAGAACCTGGAGTTGAAACCCCGGCATGGAACTTTCCCTGAGGCGAAGCCTGGAGCCTGGAGCCCGGAGCCCACAGACCAGAGCATGGAATAAACCCCAAACCCGAAACCTTGGTCATGAAGACCGGAGTCGGGAACTGATCGCGAGCCCAGACCCTGAAGCGTTGAGCTTGGAGCCAGGAGCCTTTAGCCATGAGCTTAGAGCGTAGAGCCTGGAAGAAGACCCAGAGCCCAAAGCCTGGAGCCCGGAGCCTGGTGCCTGGAGCCTGGAAATGACCCTCAGCAAGGAACCTGGAGCCTTGATCTTAAGTTTGGGTCATGGAGCCCTGAGCCTTTAGCCCGATGCGCAGTGCCTGAAACTGAACCCGAACGTAGAGGCTGGAGCTTTGAGACCGGAGCATGGAAAAGACACCAAGCCCGGAGTTCTGAGCCTGGAACCAGGAGCCTGGAGCACAGAGTCTGCAACTGACCAAGACCCTGGAGCATGTAGCCGTGAGCCTGGAGCCTGGAGCCATGAGCCTGGAGCCTGGAGCCTGGCGCCTGGCGCCTTGAGCCGCGAGCCTGGAGCCTGGAGCCTGGAGCCTGGAGCCTGGAGCCTAGTGCACGGAATCTTGAGCCCAGACCTTAAAGACTGGAGCCCAGAACCAAGATACTCGAACTGATCCCGAGCCCAGAGGAAAGAAACTGGAGCCTTGAACTGACCATGAACATTGATCCTTGATCCCTGAGCCTGGAGCCCGAACCCTGGAACTTACCCTAAGCCTGGAGTCCGTAGCATGGAGCTGTGAGCTTGGAGCTTGGCACATAGAGCCTGGAACTGACCTTAAGTCCGGACCTTGGAGCCCGGAGCCAAAAAATGACTCCGAGCCCGGAGCCCTGAACATGGAGCGTGGAGCCTGGAGCCTGGAACTGACCCCGAGCACAGAACCTTGAGCTCGGAACCTGGGGTCCGGAGCATGGATTCGTGAGCATGGAGCCATGACCCTGGAGCTGCGAGGCCAAAGCCTTGTACTTACCCCGAGTCAAGAGCCTGGAGCCTGGAGTCTTGAGCCAGGAGCCTGGAAATGACCCTGTGCCTAGAGCCTGGAGTCCAGAGACTGGAACTGACTCCGAGCACGGAACCTTGAGTCAGGACCCTGAAGCCTGGAGCCTGGAGCCTTGAGCTCGGAGCATTGAGCCGTGAGCATGGAGCTGTGAGCCTGGAGCCAGGAGCCTGGAGCCTGGAGCCCAAAGCCTGGAACTGACTCCGAGTCCAAAGCCTTGATTCTGGAGCCCGGAGCGTGGAAATGAGCCCGTTCCCAGAGCCTTCAGCTCAGGGCGTGGAACCCCGAGTATGGTACTTAGCCCGAGCCTGAAGCCTGGAGCCTTAAGCCTGGTGACCGGAACTTGGACCTGACCCAATGCATGGAGCCTGGAGTCTGGAGCCCACAGGCCAGGGCTTGGAATACACCCTGAACCCGAAACCTGGGTCCTGGTTCCCGGAGCCTTTAACTGATCCCGAGCCCAGAGCCTGGCGCTTTGAGCCTGGAGCTTTGAACCTGGAGCCTTGAGCCTGGAGCTCTGAGCCTGGAGCCATGAGCATGGAGCCAAGAACCTGGAAGAAGACCCCAAGCCCAAAGCCAGGAGCCTGGAGCCCAAACATGGAACTTACCCCGAGCAAGAAGCCTTGAGCCTGGAAACTGGAGCCTGGAGCCTTGAGGGGGGAGCACGGAGCCTGGAACTGACACTGAGCCCAGAGCCTTGAGCCCTGAGCCTGAAGCATGCAGCCCGGAGACTGGAAAAGACACCGACCCTGGAGCCTAGAGCTCAGAGCTTGAAGTATGGAGCCTTGAGCCTTGAGTCTTGAGGCTGGAGCATGGAACTGACCCCGAGCCCGGAGCCTGGAGCGCAGATCCTTGAGCCTGGAGCCAGGTGCCTGTAGCCTGGAACGCGTCGTCAGGAGCCTGGAGCACGAACCCTTGAACTTACTCCAAGCCTGGAGCCAGTAGCCTTGAGCCCGGAGCCAAGAAACAACCAGGATGTGCCCAGATCCCAGTTCCTGGAACATGGAACATGGAGCCTGGAACTGAAAGGAGAAAAGAACCTTGATCTTGGACCCTGAAGCCGGCGCATGGAGTCATGAGCATGGAACCGGGAGCCGGGAGCCGGGAGCCTTTTACTGACCCCGAGTCCAGAGCCTTGAGCCTGGAGTCTGGAGACCGGAAAGAACCCCGTGCCTGGAGCCTGGAGCCTGGAGTCTGGAGCCTGGAGCCCAGAGCCTGGAACTGACCACATGCACGAAACCTTGAGCCAGGACCCTGGAGTCCGGAGACTGGAACTGACCCTGAGCCTGGAGCCTTTAGCTCGGAGCATTGAGCCGTGAGATTGGAGCCTGAAGCCTGGAGCCCGGAGCCTGGAACTGACCCCGAGTCTGGAGCCTGGATTCTGGAGCTCGGAGCGTGGAAATGACCCAGTTCCCAGAGCCTGGAGCCCGGAGCCTGGAACCGACCCCAAGTCTGGAGCCTGGAGCCTGGATTCTGGAGCTTGGATCATGGAAATGACCCCATTCCCAGAGCCTATAGCCCAGGGCGTGGAACCCCGAGCATGGAACTTACTCCGAGCCTGAAGCCGGGAGACCGGAACTTGGACCTGACCCAATGCCCGGAGCCTGGAGCCTGCAGGCCAGAGCGTGGAATACACCTTTAACCTGAAACCTGGGTCCTGGAGCCCCGAGCCTTGAACTGATCCCGAGCCAAGAGCCTGGAGCTTTGAGACAAGAGCCGGCAGCCTTTAGCCTGGAGCCAGGAGCGAGGAGCCAGGAGCCTGGAGCCCACAGTCTGAAGAATGGAGCCCGGAGCCGGGATCTGACACCGACCCTGGAACCTATCGTCTTGAGCCCAGAGTTTGAAGCATGGAGCCTTGAGCCTGGAGTCTAGGGCCTGGTGGCTGGAGCCATGAAACTCACCCTGAGCCTTGAGCCTGGAGTCTTGAGCCAGAAGAGTGGAACTGACCCCGAGAATGGAGCCTGGAGCCCGGAGCCTTGAGCCTGCAGCAAGGTGCCTTGAGCCTGCAGCAAGGTGCCTTGAGCCTGGAACACATAGTCACGAGCCTGGAGCATCGAGCCTGTAGCCTGGAACTGAACCTGAAATATGGAGCCTAAAACCTTGAGCCTGGAGCCAAGAACATACTCCGAGCCCAAACCCTTGATCACTTAGGAAAGAGCATGGAGCCTGGAGCCTGGAGCTTGGAAATAACCCTAAGAAAGGAACCTGGAGCCTTGACCTTGATTTTGGGTCATGGAGCCTGGAGCCTGGAGCCTGGAGCCTAGAGCCCGATGCGCAGTGCCTGAAAACTGACCCCGAGCCTAGAGGCTGGAGCTTGGAGCCCGGAGCATGGAACAAACACCAAGCCCGGAGCCCTGTGCCTTGAACCAGGAGCCAGGAGTGCAGAGCCTGGATCCTTTAGCCCGGAGCCTGGAACTGATCCCGAGCCTAGAGTCTTGAGCCGATAGCCTGGAGTAGTCAGTCTGCAACTGACCAACACCCTGGAGCCTTGAGCCTTGAGCCTTGAGCTTTGAGCTTGGAGCCGTGAGCGGTGAGCCTTGAGCCGTGAGCTTGGAAAACGGAGCCTGGAGCGTGAAAACTGGAGCCCGGAGCAAAAAACTGACCTTGATCCCAGAGCCTTGAGCCCAGAGCCCTTGAACCCTGGAACTTACCCCAAGCCTGGAGCCTGGAGCTCGGAGCATTGAGCCGTGAGCATGGAGCTTTGAGCCTGGAGCCACGAGCCCGGAGCCTGGAACTGACTCCGAGTTCTGAGCCTAGATTCTTGAGCCCAAAGCGTGGAAATGACCCAGACCCAGAGCCTGGAGCACAGGGCAAGGAACCCCGAGCATGGAACTTAGCCCAAGCCCGAAGCCTGGAGCCTTAAGCCTGGAGACCGGAACTTGGACCTGACCTGATGCCCGGAGCCTGGAGTCTGGAGCCCACAGGCCAGAGCATTGAACACACCCTGAACTCAAAACCTGGATCCTGGTGCCCGTAGCCTTGAACTGATCCTGAGACCCAGAGCCAAGAGCTTTTAGCCCAGAGCCTGGAGCCTTGAGCCTTGAGCCTGGAGCTTGGAGCCTGGAGCCATGAGCATGGAGCCTAGAGCCTGGAAGAAGACCCCAAGCTCAAAGCCAGGAGCCCGGAGCCTGGAAAAAACCTCGTTCCAAGTGCCTTGAGCCCTGGGCGTGAAACCCCAAGAATTGAACTTACCCCGAGCCAGAAGCCAGGAGCCTGAAGCCGGGAGACCGGAACTTGGAACCTATCCCCTTGCCCGGAGCCTGGAGCCTGGAGCCTGGAGCCTGGAGCCTTAAGCACACAACACGGAGCCTGGAGCCTGGAGCCTAGAGCCTATAGCCCGCAGCCCGGTGCTTGTAGAGCTAAGCCTGGTAAGTGGAGCCTTGAGCCTTGAGCCTGGAACGCATAGCAATGAACCTGGACTATGGAGCCTGTAGCCTGGAACTGACCTCGAGCCCGAAAAGTGGAGCCTAAAACCTGGAGACCAGATCTTGGAACTGACCCCATGCCAAGAGCCTGGAGCCCAGAGCCTGGAGCCCAGAGCCTGAAACCTTGAGGGGGGAGCACGGAGCCTGGAACTGACCCCGACCCTGGAGCCTATAGCCTGGAGCCCAGAGCATGAAGCATGGAGCCTTGAGCCTGATGACTGGAGCCATAAACTGACCCTGAGCCTTGAGCCTGGAGTCTTGAGCCTGGAGAATGGAACTGACCCCGAGGCTGGAGCCTGGAGCCTGGTGCCCAGAGCCCGGAGCCCGAAACCTTGAGCCTGGAGCCAGGTATCATTAGCCTGGAATGGATAGTCACGAACCTTGAGCATAGAACCTGTATTCTGAAACTGTGCCCAAAATATGGAGCCTAAAACCTTGAGCCCGGAGCCACGAACAAAGCCTGCATCCCGGAGGAAGGAACGCGGAGCCTGGGGCCTGAAGCCTTGAGCCTGGAGCCTGCAAACGGGAGCCCGGAGACAATAAACTGACCCTGATCCCAGAGCCTTGAGCCCAGTGCCTAGATCTGACCCCGATCCCGGATCCTGGAGCGCGGTGTCTGGAACCTGGAGCCTGGTGAACGGAACATGGAGCCTGGAGCCTGGAGCAATTAGCCCGGAGCCTGGAACTGACCCAGAGCCTGAAGCCTGGAGCCTGGAGCCTGGAGCCTGGAGCCTGGAGCCTGGAGCCTGGAGCCTGGAGCCTGGAGCCTGGTACCCGGACAATGGAATTGCCCCAAAGCAAAAATCCCAGAGCCCGGAGCCTTGACGGAAGAGCCATGAGCCTTGAGCAGGGAGCCTGGAATCTGACGCCTGGAGAAAGGAGGCTTGAGCCCTGAGCCCGGAGCCTGGAACTTAACCCTAGCCCGGATTCTTGAAACCGGAGAATGGAGCGTAGAGACTGGATCACGGAGCCTGGAGGCTTGTGCCTGGAGCTTTCAAACGGGAGCCCGGAGCAACAAAATGACCCTGATCCCAGAGCCTTGAGCCCAGAGCCTCGAACTGACCCCGATCCCGAATCCGTGAGCTCGGTGTCTGGAACCTGGAGCCTGGTGCACGGAACCCGGAACCTTGAGCACGGAGCCAGGAGCCAGGAGCCTTGAGCCTGGAGCCTGTAAGTGAGCCCGAGCTTGGAGCCCTAACCCTGACCCTGGCCTCAGCCCTAACCCTGACCGGGCAAGAGGATGTGATTTTTAGTCCCAGTGTGAAACTTTAAGGTGGCTGATTAAGAAAGGGGGAGAGAGGGGGGGAATAAGACAGTAAGAAGGCAAAATATTCAATAATTTTTATTGATAGAGCACTTTTCGCAGACATAGTCAAAAAGTTCTTTACAGTGTTAAGCATAAATAATAATAATAATAATGGAATGGATTTATATAGCGCCTTTCTCGACACCCAAAGCACTTTACATTATTGACCCATTATTCATTCGCTCTCACATTCTCCCTCTGGTGGTGGTAAACTACATCTGTAGCCACAGCTGCCCTGGGGCAGGCCGACAGAAGCGTGGCTGCCATTTTGCGCCTACCTCTGACCACCACCAAACATTCATACACCAGTGTGGGTGGCACTGGAGGCAAGGAGGGTGAAGTGTCTTGCCCAAGGACACAACGGACTGACTAGGACAGAGTGGGATTCGAACCGCCAACCCTTCGGTTATTGGACAACACGCTCTACCAACTGAGCCATGGCCGCCCCATAAATAAATAGTACAAACAAAATACAATTCAAATACCATTAAAACACAACAAAATACCATTACAATACATTTAAAATACGATAAATACAGCAAGTGCAATCAGTTTGTAGAAGCCCGAGTCACACCGAAGACAGGCAAGGAGGGCCAGAGTTCAGCCCCCACTGTGTGGCTGCAATGTGGGGCAGCATTCCGTCTCCACGGGACGGTTTGAAAAATACCAGAACTCAGTGTGCAGCTTTAAGGTGGCTGGAGGAAAGAGTGGGAGAGAGACAGAAAAAAAGAGTCAGACCAGGGAGAGGAGGAGTAGAGTTCTGAAAAATGGCACAGACGTTTGAGTTTTACCGTTATCAAGCTCCACGTGAGAAAAGCACCAGAGGTCAAAAAGGGGCTAGGCTTACAGGGGTTCTGTCTGGAAAAAAACATAACAAAGTCCCACACAGGCCCGGACTGGCTAATCATGAGGACCGGGACAATTCCCGGTGGGCCAGTAAAATACATATATATATATATATATATATATATATATATATATATATATATATATATATATATATATATATATATATATATATATATATATTAGAGGAATAATAATGTTGGAGATGTCGATGTGCACTCACTGTTGAAATAAATCCACATTGTGAAGCAACCTTTACTTGCGCTGAATTGGAAATATTTTAGAAAATACACTGAATTACAAGGCTTTGTAGAACAGTGTGTAGACCTAACATGTAAGGTTCTAATTCCATGATTTTAATTATAATTGATCGTGATCTAAAGTGGGCCGGTCTGAGGTATGAAACTCCAGGGCTGAAAATGAGTCTCAGTTCGGCCTTGGTCCCTACATACGGTTTGAGTTTTACCGTTATCCAGCTCCAGATGAGAAAAGAACCGGAGGGATCAGCTAACCGGCGTTCTGTCATTGAAAAAACATAACAGATTCCCACAAAGGCCTGGAAAAAAAGACAGTCCACACGGTCCTCCTCAAGGTGGCTGGAAGAAAAAGGGGAGGGGAAGAACCAGGACCAGGGCGAGAGTTCTTCCTCGAGTGTGAGGCTCTGATGTGGGGCACACTGGGGGGATTTGAAAAAGTTCCACAACTCAGTGAGTAGCTTTAAGGGGGCTGGAGAGAAGAGAGGGGGAGAGAGGGGAAAAGATTAAGACCTGGAACAAGGTTTGGTTTCCGGCTAAAGTTGAGGAGAAGCCCCGGAGGTTAAAACAAAAAAAAAAAAAGGTGTTAGGCTTACAGGGGTTGTCTCTGGAAAAAAAAATTACAAAGTTACAGTTCATGTTTTATCATTATCCAGCTCCAGATGAGAAAAGAACCGGAGTTTAAAAAAGGGGTTAGGCTGACCGGTGTTCTGTCTCTGGAAAAATAACAATGTCCCACACGGGCTGGAAAAAAGACAGAGTCCACACCGTCCACCAGCTGTCCCGGTCTAACCCTGACAAGGGTCAGTGCGACATTTCCCAGTGCTCTTCCTCGTCCATGCACGCCAGTGTGCAGCTTTAAGGGGGTTGGAGGAAAGTGGGAGAGAGAGAACAAGAGAGAAAGAAAGACAAAGAATCAGGACCATGGACAGAGTTCTTCTGCTGGAGTGTGGTAAGGCAGAATTCCATCTCCACGGGGTGGTTTGAGAAATGCCAGAACTGAGTGTGAAGCTTTACGTTCTGCTTGAGACTAAACATCCTTGTCTCAAAAGTGACCAAATCAGCTTCGGGTTGCGTGAAACGCTATAAAATGAGATTTTTACCAATAGAGTCAGAAAAGCATGAAAACACGAAAAACAAGTCAGAAATAAGTGTTTTATGGCTATTTTGTCAAAGTCTTATCAGTTCATGAGGTTTTTTCTTGAGAAAAAAACATCCTTGTCACAACGTGACAAAAACAATTTCTTTTCGTCTGAAACGCTCAAAAATGGCATTTTTTCCTCTTCTACTCAGAAAAGCATGAAAACACTAAAAAAAAAAGTCAGAAAAAAGTCTATTATGGTAGTTTCTTAAAAGTCTTCTCAAATCATGAAGTTCTGCTTGAAAAAAAAAACATCTTTGTCTCAAAGTGACCAAAACAGCTTCTTATCGTCTGAAACGCTCAAAAATGACATTTTTACCTCTTCTACTTAGAAAAGCATGAAAACACTAAAAACAAGTCAGAAATAAGTGTTTTATGGCTGTTTTGTCAAAGTCTTATCAGTTCATGACATTTTGCTTGAGAAAAAAACATCCTTGTCTAAAAGTGACCAAAACAGCTTCTTATCGTCTGAAACGCTCAAAAATGACATTTTTTCCTCTTCTAGTCAGAAAAGTATGAAAACACTAAAAATAAGTCAGAAAAATGTGTATAATGGCAGTTTCTTAAAAGTCTTCTGAAATCATGAAGTCCTGCTTGAAAAAAAACATCTTTGTCTCAAAGTGACCAAAACAGCTTCTTATCGTCTGAAATACTCAAAAATGACATTTTTGCATTTTCTACTTAGAAAAGCATGAAAACACTAAAAACAAGTCAGAAAAAAGTGTTTCATGGCTTTTTTGTCAAAGTCTTATCAGTTCATGACATTTTGCTTGAGAAAAAAAACATCCTTGTCTCAAAGTGACTAAAAAAGCTTGTAATCGTCTGAAACGCTCAAAAATGACATTTTTTCCTCTTCTACTCAGAAAAGCATGAAAACACTAAAAACAAGTCATAAATAAGTGTTTTATGGCATTTTTTTAAAAGTTTTCTAAATCATGAAGTTCTTTTTGACAAACATCCTTGTCTCAAAGTGACAAAAACAGCCTGTAGCCTGTACACCAGCGCTAGGAGCCGGGAGCCCAGAGCCCGGAGCCCGGAGCCCGGAGCCCGGAGCCCAGAGCCCGGAGCCCGTTGCCTGGAAATGACCCAAAACATGGAGCCCGGATAATGGAAGTCCGGAGGCCGGAGACTGGAGTCCTGAGTCCAGAGCCCGGAGCCCCGAGCCTGGAGCTGAACCCGAGCCAGTAGTCTGGAGCCGTTAACCTTGAGAACGGAGATATCCATTTACAAATAACCTTGAGCCTTAAATCTGGAGGGCGGAGCCTGGAGCGCGGAGCTTACAGACAAGAGCTTAAGGACTTGAGCTCGGAGCCCAGATCCTCAAACTGACCCCGTGCCTTGAGCCATGAGCGCAGAGCTTGGAGCTGACCAAGAGCACAGAGCCTGGATCTAGGAGCCTGGAACTGACCCTGAGCCTGGAGCCCGGAGCATGGAGCCGTAAGCGTAGAGCCGTGAGCATGGAGATTTGAGCCTGGAGTCCGGAGCCCTGAAATGACCCCGTGCCTGAAGCCTGAGGCCTGAAGCGCGGAGCAAGAAGCGTGGAGCCTAGAGCCCGTGCCTGGAGCCAGGAGCCTGGAGCCTCGAGCCTGGAGCCTGTAGCCTGGAGCCTGGAGCCTGGAGCCTGGAGCCTGGAGCCTGGAACTGACCCCGAGCACGGAACCTTGAGCCTGGACCCTGGAGCCTGTAGACTGGAACTGATCCCGAGCCTGGAGCCTGGAGCCATGAGCCTGGAGACTTGAAACCTGGAACTGACCCAAAGGGCACAGCGTGGAACCTGGAATCTGCAGCCCGGAGCGTGGAAATGACCCCGTTCTAGGAACCTGGAGTTGAAACCCCGGCATGGAACTTAGGCTTAGCCTGAAATGACCCCGTGCCTGAAGCCTGAGGCCTGGAGCGCGGAGAAAGGAGCGTGGAGTCTAGACCCCGTGCCTGGAGCCAGGAGCTTGGAGCTTGGAGCCTGAAGCCTGGATCCTTTTGCCCAGAGCCTGGAACTGATCCCGAGCCTAGAGTCTTGAGCCGGTAGCCTGGAGCACAGAGTCTGCAACTGACCAAGACCCTGGAGCCTTGAGCCTGGAGCTTGGAGCCTGGAGCCTTGAGCCTTGAGCCTTGAGCCTGGAGCCTGGAGCCTTGAGCCTAGTGCATGGAATCTAGAGCCCAGACCTTAAAGACTATAGCCCAGAACCAAGATACTCGAATTGACCCCGAGCCCGGAGGAAAGAACCCGGAGCCTTGAGCTGACCATAAACATTGATCCTTGATCCCTGATCCTGTAGCCCGAACCCTGGAACTTACCCCAAGCCTGGAGTCCGTAGCATGGAGCCGTGACCTTGGAGCCTGGCGCATAGAGCCTGGGACTGACCTTAAGTCCGGACCTATGAGCTCGGAGCCAAGAAATGACCCCAAGCCCGGAGCTCTGAACATGGAGCGTGGAGCGCAGAGCCTGGAACTGACCCCGAGCACAGAACCTTGAGCTTTGAACCTGGGTTCCGGAGCATGGATCCGTGAGCATGGAGCCGTGACCCTGGAGCTGCGAGGCAAAAGCCTTGTTCTGACTCCGAGTCAAGAGCCTGGAGCCTGGAGCCTGGAGCCTGGAGTCTGGAGACTGGAACTGACTCCGAGCACGGACCTTGAGTCAGGACCCAGAAGGCCGGAGACTGGAACTGACCCCGAACCTGGAGCCTGGAGCTTGGAGCATTGAGCCGTGAGCATGGACCTGTGAGCCTGGAGACTGGAGCCAGGAGACAGGAGCCTGGAGCCTGGAACTTACTCCGAGTCCAAAGCCTTGATTCTGGAGCCTGGAGCGTGGAAATGACCCCGTTCCCAGAGCCTGCAGCCCAGGGCGTGGATCCCCGAGTATGGTGCTTAGCCCGAGCCCGAAGCCTGGAGCCGTAAGCCTGGAGACCGGAACTTGGACCTGACCCAATGCCCGGAGCCTGGAGTCTAGAGCCCACAGGCCAGGGCTGGAATAGACCCTGAACCCGAAATCTAGGTCCTGGTGCCCGGAGTCTTGAACTGATCCCGAGCCCAGAGCCTGGCGCTTTGAGCCTGGAGCTTTGAATCTGAAGCCTGGAGCCTTGAGCCTGGAGCTTGGAGCCATGAGCATGGAGCCCTGGGCGTGAAACCCCAAGCATGAAACTTACCCTGAGCAAGAAGCCTGGAGCCTGGAGCCTGGAGTCTAGAGCCTTGAGCCTGGAGCCTTGAGGGGGGAGCACGGAGCCTTGAACTGACACTGAGCCCAGAGCCTTGAGCCCGGAGCCTGAAGCATGGAGCCCGGAGCTTGGAACTGACACCGGCCCTGGAGCCTAAAGCCTAGAGCTCAGAGTTTGAAGTATGGAGCCTTGAGCCTGGAGTCTAGAGCCTGGTGACTGGAGCCATGAACTAACCCAGAGCATTGAGCCTTGAGTCTTGAGCCCGGAGCATGGAACTGACCCCGAGCCCGGAGCCTGGAGCCCGGAGCCTTTAGCCTGGAGCCAGGTGCCTGTAGCCTGGAACGCGTAGTCAGGAGCCTAGAGCATAGAGACTGTAGCCTTGAACTGAGCCCGAAATAAGGAGCCTAAAACTTTGAGCCTTCAGCCAGGTGCCAGTAGCCTGGAGCCTGGTACGCGTAGCAACGAGCCTGGAACGAGCCATTAGCCTGGAACTAACCTCGAGCCAGAAATGTGGAGCCTTAAAGCATGAGACCGGAACTTTGAAATGAAGCCATGCAAAGAGCCTGGACCCCGGAGACTGGAGCCTTGAGCGGGAGCCCGGAGCCTTGAACTGACCCCGAGAATGGAGCCTTTAGCCTGGATCCAAGAGCTTGAAGCATGGATCCTGGAGAGAGGAGCCTGGAGCCTGGAGCCTGGACCCTGGAGCCTGGAGCCTGGAGCCTGGAGCCTGGAGCCTGGAGCCTGGAACTGACCAAAAGCCCGGAGCCAAGAGCTTTAACCATGCAGACTTGAGCATGGAGCCTGGAGCCTGAAGCCTAGAGCGTGGAACTGACTAAAAGCCTTGAGCTTGGAGGCTTGAGCTTGGAGCAAGGAACTCACCCCGAGCCTTGAGCCTGGAGCCATGAGCCTTGAGCATTGAGCCTTCAGCCAGGTGCCAGTAGCCTGGAGCCTGGTACGCGTAGCAACGAGCCTGGAACGAGCCATTAGCCTGGAACTAACCTCGAGCCAGAAATGTGGAGCCTTAAAGCATGAGACCGGAACTTTGAAATGAAGCCATGCAAAGAGCCTGGACCCCGGAGACTGGAGCCTTGAGCGGGAGCCCGGAGCCTGGAACTGACACTGAGACCAGAGCCTTAAGCGTGGAGCCTGGAGCCTTGAACTGACCCCGAGAATGGAGCCTTTAGCCTGGATCCAAGAGCTTGAAGCATGGATCCTGGAGAGAGGAGCCTGGAGCCTGGAGCCTGGAGCCTGGAGCCTGGAGCCTGGACCCTGGAGCCTGGAGCCTGGAACCTGGAGCATGGAACTGACCCCAAGCCTTGAGCTTTTAGGCTTGAGCCCGGAGAAAGGAACTTACCACGAGCCTGGAGCCTGGAGCTTGGAGCCTTGAGCTTTGAGCCTTCAGCAAGGTGCCAGTAGCCTGGAGCCTGGTACGCGTAGGAACGAGCCTGGAAAATATAGCCATTAGCCTGGAACTAACCCCAAGCCTGAAATGTGGAGCCAAAAAGCTGGAGACCGGAACTTTGAAATGACCCCATGCCCAGAGCCTGAAGTCCGAAGCCTGGAGCCTTGAGCGGGAGCCCGGAGCCTGGAACTGACACTGAGACCGGATCCTGAAGCATGGAGCCTAGAGCCTTGAACTGACCCCGAGCATGCAGCCTTTAGCCTGGATCCAAGAGTTTGAAGCATGGATCCTGGAGAGAGCAGCCTGGAGCCTAGAGCACGGATCCTGGAGTCTGGAGTCTTGAGCCATGACCCAAGAGCATGGATCCCGGAGCATTGAACTGATCCCGAGCCTGGAGCCCGGAGCCAAGAGCTTGAAGGATAGCGCCTCTAGCCTGGATCCTGGACCCTAGAGCCCGGTGACGTGAGCCTGGAATTGACCCCGAGCTTGGAGCCTTTACCCTGGAGCATGGAACTTACCCTGAGCCAAGAGCCTTTAGCTTGAAGACTTCAGCCTGAGCCTTGAGCCTGGAATGCGTAGCAACAAACCTGGACTATGGAGCCTTTAGCCTGGAACTGACCTCGAGCCCGAAAAGTGGAGCCTAAAACCTGGAGACCAGATCTTGGAACTCACCCCATGCCAAGAGCCTAGAGCCCAGAGCCTTGAGCCTTGAGGGGGGAGCACGGATCTTGGAACTGACACTGAGCCCGGAGCCTTGAGCCCAGAGCCTGAAGCATGGAGCCTGGAACCTGGAACTGACCCTGACCCTGGAGCCTACATCCTGGAGCCCAGAGCATGAAGCATGGAGCCTTGAGCCTGGAGTCTAGAGCCTGGTGACTGGAGCCATGAACTGACCCTGAGCCTATAGCCTGGAGTCTTGAGCCCGGAGAATGGAACTGACCCCGAGGCTGGAGCCTGGAGCCCGAAGCCTTGAGCCTGGAGCCAGGTGTCATTGGCCTGGAACGCGTAGTCACGAACCTGGAGCATAGAACTGGAGCCTGAAACTGTGCCCAAAATATTGAGCCTAAAACCTTGAGCCCGGAGCCACGAACATACTCCGAGCCAAAAGCCTGGATCCCGGAGGAAGGAACACGGAGCCTGGGGCCTGGAGCCTGGAGCCTGCAAACGGGAGCCCGGACCAACAAACTCACCCTGATCCCAGAGCCTTGAGTCCAGAGCCTCGAACTGACCCCGATCCCGGATCCTGGAGCTCGGTGTCTGGAACCTGGAGCCTGGTGCACGGAACCTGGAGCCTGGAGCCTGGAGCCCGGAGCCTTGAGCCTGGAACTGACCCAGAGCCTGAAGCCTGGAGCCTGGAGCCTGAAGCCTGGAGCCTGAAGCCTGGTACCCAGAGAATGGAACTGCCCCAAAGCCCAAAGCCTGGAGCCCGGAGCCTTGACCGCGGAGCCATGAGCCTTGAGCAGGGAGCCCGGAATCTGAAGCCTGGAGACAGGAGGCTTGAGCCCGGAGCCTAGAACTTAACCCTAGCCCGGATTCTTGAAACCGTAGAATGGAGCGCAGAGCCTGGATCCCGGAGCCTGGAGCCTGCAAAGGGAGCCCGGAGACTCGAACTGACCCCGATCCCGGATCCTGGAGCTCGGTTTCTGGAACCTGGAGCCTGGTGCATGGAACATGGAGCCTGGAGCCCGGAACCTTGAGCCCAGAGCCTGGAACTGACCCAGAGCCTGAAACCTGGAACCTGGAGCCTGAAGCCTGGTACCCGGAGAATGGAACTGCCCCAAAGCCAAAAGCCTGGAGCCCGGAGCCTTGACCACGGAACCATGAGCCTTGAGCAGGGAGCCCAGAATCTGAAGCCTGGAGACAGGAGGCTTGAGCCCTGAGCTCGGAGCCTGGAACTTAACCCTAGCCCGGATTCTTGAAACCGGGGAATGGAGCGCAGAGCCTGGATCCCAGAGCCTGGATCCTGGATCCTGGGGTATGGAGCCTTGAGCCTGGAACCCTTTACTGACCCCAAGCCCGGAGCATGGAGCCTGGAGTTTGGAGCCTGGAGCCTGGAGCGCTTAACTGACCCAAAGCCCGGAGCATGGAGCCTTGAGCTTGGAGCCTTGATCCTGGAGCCTGGAACCTGGAGTCCAAAGCCTGGAACTGAAACTGAGATTGGAGCCTGGAGCCTGGAGCCTGGAGCCTGGAGCCTGGAGCCTGGAGCCTGGAGCCTGGAGCCAGGAACCCAGGAACCCAGATCCCACAGCCTGGAAATTACCCTGAGCAAGGAACCTAGAGCCTTGACCTGTTTTTTTTTGGAACGGAGCCTAGAGCCGGGAGCCCGATGCGCGGGGCCTTAAAAATACCCCCAGCCAAGAGGCTTGAGCCTGGAGCCCGGAGCATGGAACTGACCCCAAGCCCGGAGCCCTGTGCCTGGAACCAGGAGCCTGAAGCGCCGGAGCCTGGATCCTTTAGCCTGGAGCCTGAAACTGATACTGAGCCTGGAGTCCTGAGCCGGTAGCCTGGAGCACAGAGCCTGCAACTGACAAAGACCCTGGAGCCTGGAGCCTTGAGCCTGGAGATTATAGCCGTGAGCCTGGAGTCTGGAGCCTTGAGTTGAGTGCGTGGAATCTAGAGCCCAGACCTTAAAGACTGGAGCCCGGAACCCAGATACTCGAAGTGACCCCGAGCTTGGAGAAAAGAACCCGGAGCCTTGAACTGACCATGAACATTGAGCCATGATCCCTGAGCCTGGAACCCGAACCCTGGAACTTACCCCAAGCCTTGATCCCGTAGCATGGAGCCGTGAGCTTTGAGCCTGGAGCATAGAGCCTGGAACTGACCTTAAGTCAGTTCCAGTTCCTTGGAGCCCGGAGCCAAGAAATGACCCCGAGCCCGGAGACCCTGAACATGGAGCGTGGAGCGCGGAGCCTTGAACTGACCCCGAGCACAGAACCTTGAGCTCGGAGCCTGGGGCCCGGAGCATGAAGCCGTGAGCATGGAGCCGTGAGCATGGAGCCTTGAGCCTGGAGCCAGGAGTCCAAGCCTTGTACTGACCCTGAGTAAAGAGCCTGGAGCCTGGAGTCTTGAGCTCGGAGCCTGGAAATGACCCTGTGCCTGGAGCCTCGAGCCCGGAGCCTGGAACTGACCCCGAGCACAAAACCTTGAGCCAGGACCCTGCAGCCCAGAGACTGGAACTGACCCCGAGCCTGGAGCCTGGAGCCTGGAGCCTGGAGCTCGGAGCATTGAGCCGTGAGTATGGAGCCGTGAGCCTGGAGCCGTGAGCCTTGAGTCCGGAACTCGGAACTGACCTCAAGGTTGGAGCCTTGAACATGGATTCTGGAGCCTGGAGTGTGGGAATGACCCTTTTCTAAGAGCCTGGAGCCAGGGGAGTGGATCCTCGAGCATGGAACTTAGCCCGAGCCCGAAGCCTGGAGCCTGAAGCATAAAGGCCAGAGTATGGAATAGACCCCGAACCTGAAACCTGGGTCATGGAGACCGGAGTCTGGAACTGATCTTGAGCCTAGAGACTGGAACTTTGAGCCTGGAGGTTTGAGCCTGGAGCTTTGAGCCTGGAGCCTTGAACCTGGAGCCGAGAGCCTGGCAGAAGACCCCTAGCCCAAAGTATGGAGCCTGGAGCCTGGACAAAACCCCGTGCCTGGATCCTAGAGCCTGGAGCCCTGGGTGTGGACCCCAAGCATAGAACTTACCCAGAGCCAGAAGCCTGGCGCCTGAAGGGCGGGAGACCGGAACTTGGAACTGACTCCATGCCCGGAGCCTGGAGCCTTGAGCCTTGAGCCTTCAGCCTTCAGCGTTGAGCCTTGAGCCTTGAGCCTGGAGTCTGGAGCTTGAGGCCTTGAACTTAGAGCCAAAAGCCTGGAGCCTGGAACTGAACCGGAGACTGGAGCCTAGAGACTGGTGCATGGGACGGACCCTGAATCTGGAGCCCAGATACTCAATCGATGAGCCTGGAGCCTGGAGCCTGGAACCTGGAGCCCAGAGCCTGGAACTGACGCCGAACCCGGACCCTAGAGCCTAGAGCCCGGAGCCTCGAACTGATAATCAGCCTGGAGCCTGGAGCCTGGAGACTGAAACTTATTCCGAACCTTAATCCTGGAGCCTGGAGCCTGGAGCCTGGAGCCTGGAGCCTGGAGGCCGGAGCCTGGAACTGATCACGAGCCCATAGCCTGGAGCGCAGAGTCTGGAGCTTGGAGCCTGGAGTGTGGAGCCCTGAAGAAGACACTGAGCCAAAAGGCTGGAGCCCGGAGCCTGGAGCCAGAAACCTCGAGACTAGAACTGAACCCGAGAATGGAGCCTGGAGCTGACCCTTAGCCCAGAGCCTGGATCCTTGATTGTGGAGCCTTGAGCCCGGCGCTTCAAGCTTGGAATTGACACCGACCCTGGAACCTGGGGCCTGGAACCGGAGCCTGGAACTGATCCCGAACCGGAGCCGTGAGCTTTGAGCCGGAAGCTTTGAGCCGGGAGCATGGAGGCTGCAGACTGGAAATAACCCTGTGCCCGGAGTCTTGAGTTCAGGGCGTGGAACCCGGAGCGTGGAAGTTACCCCAAACCCGAAACCTGGAGCCTGAAGCCTGGATCCAAGAACTTTGAACCTACCCCATGCCCGGAGCCTTGTGCCTGGAGCCTTGAGCTCGTAGACTGAAACTGATCCGAGCCTGGAGCCTAGAGCTCGGAGCATTGAGCCTGGAAACTGGAGCCTGGAGCCTGGAGCCGTGAGACTGGAGCCTGGAACTGACCCAAAGTCAGTGGACCTGGAACCTAGATTCTTCAGCGTGGAAATGACCCTGTTCTAAGAACCTGGAGGCCAGGGTTGAAACCCAGCATGGAACTTACCCTGAGCCCAAAACCTGGAGCCCGGAGCCCGGAGCCCACAAGCCAGAGTGTGGAATAAACCCGAAACCTGGGTACTGGAGACCGGAGTCGGGAACTGATCGCGAGCCTAGAGCCTGGAGCGTTGAGCCTACTGACAGGAGCCTTTAGCCATGAGCCTGGAGCCTTGAGCCTGGAAGAAGACCCAGAGCCCAAAGCCTGAGCCCGGAGCCTGGAGCCTGGAAATGACCCTCATCAAGGACCCTGGAGCCTTGACTTTAAGTTTGGGTCATGGAGCCTGGAGCCTTGAGCCCAATGTGCAGTGCCTGAAACTGAGCCCGAGCGTAGAGGTGTGAGCTTGGAGCCCGGAGCATGGAACAGACACCAAGCCCGGAGCCCTGTGCCTTGAACCAGGAGCCTGGAGTGCGGAGCCTGGATCCTTTAGCCCGGAGCATGGAACTTATCCCATGCCTAGAGTCTTGAGCCGGTAGCCTGGAGCACAGAGTCTGAAACTGACCAAGACCCTGGAGCCTGGAGCCTTGAGCCTGGAGCTTGGAGCCGTGAGCCTGGCACCTTGAGCCGTGAGCCTGGAGCTTGGAGCCTGGAGACTAGTGCACGGAATCTTGAGCCCAGACCTTAAAGACTGGAGCCGAGAACCAAGATACTCGAAGTGACCCCGAGCCCGGAGAAAAGAACCCGGAGCCTTGAACTGACCATGAACATTGATCCTTGATCCCTGAGCCTGGAGCCCGAACCCTGGAACTTACCCCAAGCCTGGAGCCCGTAGCATGGAGCCGTGAGCTTGGAGCCTGGTGCATTGGAGCCCGGAGCCAAGAAATGACGCCGAGCACAGAACCTTGAGCTTTTAACCTGGGTCCGGAGCATGGATCCGTGAGCATGGAGCCGTGACCCTGGAGCTGTGAGCCCAAAGCCTTGTACTGACCCCGAGTCAAGAGCCTGGAGCCTGGAGTCTTGAGCCAGGAGCCTGGAAATTGACCTGTGCCTGGAGCCTGGAGTCCACAGACTGGAACTGACTCCAAGCACGGAACCTTAAGTCAGGACCCAGAAGCCCGGAGACTGGAACTGACCCTGACCCTGGAGCCTGGAGCTTGGAGCTCGGAGCATTGAGCCGTGAGCATGGAGCCGTGAGCCTGGGAGACTGAGCCAGGAGCCTGCAGCCCGGAGCCTGGAACTGACTCCGAGTCCGAAGCCTTGATTCTGGAGCCCGGAGCATGGAAATGACCCCGTTCCCAGAGCCTGCAGCCCAGGGCGTGGAACCCCGAGCATGGAACTTAGCCCGAGCCCGAGGCCTGGAGCCTGGAGACCGGAACTTGGACCTGACCCAATGCCCGGAGCCTGGAGTCAGGAGCCCACAGGCCAGGGCTTGGAATAAACCCTGAACACAAAACCTGGGTCCTGGTGCCCGGAGCCTTGAACTGATCCCGAGCCCAGAGCCTGGAGCTTTGAGCCAGGAGCTTTGAACCTGGAGCCTGGAGACTGGAGCTTGGAGCCTGGAGCCATGAGCATGGAGCCAAAAGCCTGGAAGAAGACCCCAAGCCCAAAGCCAGGAGCCTGGAGCCCTGGGCGTGAAACCCCAAGCATGGAACTTTCCCCGAGCAAGAAGCCTGGAGCCTGAAGCCTGGAGCCTGGAGCCTGGAGCCTGGAGCCTGGAGCCTGGAGCCTTGAGGGGGGAGCACCGAGCCATGAACTGACACTGAGCCCAGAGCCTTGATCCCGGAGCCTGAAGCACGGAGCCTGGAGCCTGGAGCCTGGAGCCTGGAGCCTGGAGCCTGGAGCCTGGAGCCTGGAGCCTGGAGCCTGGAACTGACACCGGCCCTGGAGCCTATAGCCTAGAGCTCAAAGCTTGAAGTATGGAGCCTTGAGCATGGAGTCTAGAGCCTGGTGACTGGAGCCATGAACTGACCCAGAGCCTTGAGTCTTGAGCCCGGAGCATGGAACTTACCCCGAGCCCGGGGCCTGGAGCCTGGAGCCCGGAGCCTTGAGCCTGGAGCAAGGTGACTGTTGCCTGGAACGCGTAGTCAGGAGCCTGGAGCATAGAGCCTGTAGCCTTGAAACTGAGCCCGAAACAAGGAGCCTAAAACTTTGAGCCCGGAGCCACGTACATCCTCCGAGCCCAAAGCCTTGATCCCTTATGAAGGAGCCTGGAGCCTGGAGCTTGGAAATGACCCACAGCAAGGAACCTGGAGCCTTGAACTTAAGTTTGGGTCATGGAGCCTGGAGCCTGGAGCCTGGAGCCTGGAGCCTGGAGCCTAGAGCCTGATGTGCAATGCCTGAAACTGACCCCGAGCCTAGAGGCTGGAGCTTGGAGCCCGGAGCATGGAACAGGACACAAAGCCCGGAGCCCTGTGCCTTGAACCAGGAGCCAGGAGTGCGGAGCAAGGATCCTTTAGCCCGGAGCCTGGAACTGATCCCGAGCCTAGAGTCTTAAGCCGATAGCCTTGAGCACGGAGTCTGCAACTGACCAAGACCCTGGAGCCTGGAGCCTGGAGCCTGGAGCCTTGAGCCTTGAGCTTGGAGCCGTGAGCCTCGAGCCCAGAGCCTGGAGCCTGCAAACTGGAGCCCGGAGCAAAAAACTGACCCTGATCCCAGAGCCTTGAGCCCAGAGCCATGGAACCCTGGAACTTACCCCAAGCCTGGAGCCTGGAGCCTGGAGCCTTGAGCTAGGAGCAATGAGCCGTGAGCATGGAACACTGAGCCTGGAGCCACGAGCCACGAGCCCGGAGCCTGGAACTGACTCCGAGTTCGGAGCCTTTATTCTTGAGCCCGAAGCGTGTAAATGACCCGGTCCCAGAGCCTGGAGCCCAGGGCATGGAATCCCGAGCATGGAACTTAGCCCGAGCCCGAAGCCTGGAGCCTTAAGCCTCGAGACCGGAACTTGGACCTGACCCGATGCCCAGAGCCTGGAGTCTGAAGCCCACAGGCCAGAGATTGAACACACCCTGAACTCAAAACCTGGGTCCTGGTGCCCGGAGCCTTGAACTGATCCTGAGCCCAGAGCTTTGAGCTTTTAGCCCACAGCCTGGAGCCTTGAGCTTGGAGCCTGGAGCCATGAGCATGGAGCCAAGAGCCTGGAAGAAGACTCCAAGCTCAAACCCAGGAGCCCGGAACTTGGAAAAAACCTCGTTCCAAGAGCATTGAGCCCTGGCCGTGAAACCCCAAGCATTGAACTTACCCCGAGCCAGAAGCCTGGAGCCTGAAGCTGGGAGACCGGAACTTGGAACCTATCCACTTGTACGGAGCCTGGAGCCTGGAGCCTGGAGCCTGGAGCCTGAAGCCCGTAACACGGAGCCTGGAGCCAATAGCCCGCAGCCCGGAGCCTGGAGAGCGAAACCTGGAGAGCGGAGCCTGGAGCCTGGAGCCTGGAGCCTGGAGCCTGGAGCCTGGAGCCTGGAGCCTGGAGCCTGGAGCCTGGAGTCTGGAGCCTTAAGCCCTTCAAAACGGAGCCTGGAGCCTATAGCACGCAGCCCGGTGCTTGTAGAGCTAAGCCTGGAGAGCGGAGCCTTGAGCCTTGGCCTGGAACTGACCCCGAGCCTGGAGCCCTGAGCCCTGAGCCATGAGCTTTGAGCCTTTTTCTTGTAGCTCCTCAGAGTCAGAAAGCAGATCCAGCAGCAGACACCAGCCATGAGCCCACAAGTCCAGAGTGGGCAGGTAGAACTGCTCATAGACTGAAGATTATTAGAATAAATAGGCTACAATGAAGAGGATGGTGTAGGCCTGTTCAGTATGAAAGGTGCTCTGTGATGCTAGATGATTCAGCACTACATGAATGAAACTGACACCAAGGCTTTGCAAAATAGAGGATTTGTGCTGAGAATTATGACCATTTTTAAAAATGTGATTTAGTGTCAGAAGTAGAGCTAGGGGATTGCACCTGTCACTATGGAAGGAAAAGGTGAGCTGTTGGAACAGACTGTGTGAACAAGGATTAGTTCCAGTAAAACCACTTTCTATACCCAAACGATAGTCCTGACCTATTTTATTTTTCATCATTAAAAGTGAGACAGTAAATACACAAAACCCACAATTGAAAGGAAATAGCACAAAGCAATATCAAATAAGCCCGCATATTTTGCCAATGTAAATATCTTAATTGGTTAAGTAAGTCAAAATTGTCTTTAGATATTATTTTTTACTGTGATACAGGTGCAGGCGAATCTAGGGAAACTGAAGGAAGAGTGAAAGGGAGAGCAGAGTCTACTGATGACAGAGGAGCAGCTCAGCAGCAGAACCATGAACTACTGATCAGAAATGAGACAGATGAAGATGAGTCTGTTGTTAGCTTTGATTTCTTTGCTCAACCTCAGTTATGGGATATACATACATTTTTTTCTTATCATCCTCGTAAAACCCCTAATATATATCTAAAGTTTCAAATAGCAAAGATGGAAAAAACCTCAAGGAAGTTGTGATGGAAATCTTTTGTTGCAGAGGATATAAAATGATAGCGTTATTAGAAAGTGAAGCAAACTTTATTTTTTTAAATTATTTTTTTTTATTTAATTTTTTTATATTTTCTTTTATTTCATTTCAAACATTTAAAAGTTTTGAAAAATGTTAACACATATAGATTCTGTTATTGTTGTGTTGCGAGGAATAATAATGTTGGAGATGTCGATGTGCATTCACTGTTGAAATAAATCCACATTGTGAAGCAACCTTTACTTGCGCTGAATTGGAAATATTTTAGAAAATACACTGAATTACAAGGCTTTGCAGAACAGTGTGTAGACCTAACATGTAAGGTTCTAATTCCATGATTTTAATTATAATTGGTCGTGATCTAAAGTGGGCCGGTCTGAGGTACGAAACTCAAGGGCTGAAAATGAGTCTCAGTTCGGCCTTGGTCCCTACATACGGTTCGAGTTTTACCGTTATCCAGCTCCAGATGAGAAAAGAACCGGAGGGATCAGCTAACCGGCGTTCTGTCTTTGAAAAAACATAACAGATTCCCACACAGGCCTTGGAATAAGACAGAGTCCACACGGTCCGCCTCAAGGTGGCTGGAAGAAAAAGGGGAGGGGAAGAACCAGGACCAGGGCGAGAGTTCTTCCTCGAGTGTGAGGCTCTGATGTTGGGCCCACTGGGGGGGGGTTGAAAAAGTTCCACAACTCAGTGAGCAGCTTTAAGGGGGCTGGAGAGAAGAGAAAGGGTGAGAGGGGAAAAGATTAAGACCTGGAACAATGTTTGGTTTCCGGCTAAAGTTGAGGAGAAGCCCCGGAGGTTAAAAAAAAAAGGTGTTAAGCTTACAGGGGTTGTCTCTGGAAAAAAAAAATTACAACGTTACGATTCATGTTTTTTCGTTATCCAGCTCCAGATGAGAAAAGAACCGGAGCTTAAAAAACGCCCTGCGATGAACTGGCGATTTGTCCAGGGTGTACCCTGCCTTCGCCCCTATGTAGCTGGGTTGGGCTCCAAGCGACCCCCGTGACCCTAGTGAGGATAAAGCGGGTTCAGAAAATGAATGAGGAGGAAAGTGGGAGAGAGAGAACAAGAGAGAAAGAAAGACAACGAATCAGGACCATGGACAGAGTTCTTCCATTAGAGTGTGGTTGCAATGAAAGGCAGAATTCCATCTCCATGGGGCGGTTTGAGAAATGCCAGAACAAAGTGTGAAGCTTTACGTTCTGCTTGAGACAAAACATCCTTGTCTCAAAAGTGACCAAATCAGCTTCTGCTTGCGTGAAACGCTATAAAATGACATTTTTACCAATAGAGTCAGAAAAGCATGAAAACACGAAAAACAAGTCAGAAATAAGTGTTTTATAGCAGTTTCTTAAAAGTCTTCTCAAATCATAAAGTTCTGCTTGAAAAAAAAACATCTCTGTGTCAAAGTGACCAAAACAGCTTCTTTTCGCGTGAAACGCTCAAAAATAACATTTTCTCCTCTTCTACTCAGAAAAGTATGAAAACGCTAAAAACAAGTCAGAAAAAAGTGTTTCATGGCTGTTTTTTCAATATCTTATCAATTCGTGACATTTTGATTGAGAAAAAAATAACCTTGCCCCAATGTGATCAAAACAGCTTCTTATCGTCTGAAAAACTCAAAAATGACAATTTTGCCTCTTCTTCTCAGAAAAGCATGAAAACATTAAAAACAAGTCAGAAAAAAGTTTATTATGGCAGTTTCTTATAAGTCTTCTCCAATCATGAAGTACTGCTGGAAAAAAACATCTTTGTCTCAAAGTGACTAAAACAGCTTCTTTTCGCGTGAAACGCTCAAAAATGATAATTTTGCCTCTTCTACTCAGAGACGCATGAAAACACTACAAAACAAGTCAGAAAAAAGTGTTTAATGGCTTTTTTTGTCAAAGTCTTATTAGTTCATGACATTTTGCTTGAGAAAAAAACATCCTTGTCTCAAAGTGACCGAAACAGCTTCTTATCGTCTGAAAGGCTGAAAAATGACATTTTTTCCTCTTCTACTCAGAAAAGCATGAAAACACAAAAAACAAGTCAGAAAAAAGTTTATTATGGTAGTTTCTAAAAAGTCTTCTCAAATCATGAAGTTCTGCTTTAGAAAAAAACATTCTTGTCTTAAAGTGACAAAAACAGCTTCTTATCGTCTGAAACGCTCAAAAATGACATTTTTTCCTCTTCTACTCAGAAAAGCATGAAAACACTAAAAACAAATCAGAAAGAAGTGTTTTATTGCATTTTTGTAAATTTTTTCTCAAATCATGACGTTCTTCTTGAAAAACATCCTACTCTCAAAGTGACAAAAACAGCGTTTCTCCACTTCTACTCAGAAAAGTAGAAAAACGCTTAAAACAAATTAAAAATAAGTTTTTTATTGCTGTTTTGTCAAAGACTTACCAGTTCATATAACTTTCCTTTAGACAAAAACATTATTTTCTTAAAGTGACCAAAACAGCTTCTTATCGTCTTAAACGCTCAAAAATGACATTTTTGCCTCCTCCGGAGACCGGAGTCCAGAGTCCGGAGCCCGGAGTCCCAAGCCTGGAGCTGAACCCAAGCCAGTAGTCTGGAGCATTAACCTGGAGAACGGAGCCATCCACTTATAAATAACCTGGAGCCTTAAGTCTGGAGGGCGGAGCCTGGAGGGCGGAGCTTACAGACAAGAGCTTAAGGACTGGAGCTCGGAGCCCAGATCCTCAAACTGACTACGTGCCTTGAGCCCTGAGCCTGGAGCTTGGAGCCTGGAACTGACCCCGAGTCTGGAGCCGGGAGCATGGAGCCGTAAGCGTAGAGCAGTGAGCATGGAGATTTGAGCCAGGAGTCAGGAGCCCTGAAATGACCCCGTGAATTAAGCCTGGAGCGCGGCGCAAGGAGCGTGGAGCCTAGAGCCCGTGCCTGGAGACAGGAGCTTGGAGCCTTGAGCCTGGAGCCCTGAGCCTGGAGCCTGGAGCCTGGAGCCTGGAGCCTGGAGCCTGGAGCCTGGAGCCTGGAACTGACCCCGAGCACGGAACCTTGAGCCCGGACCCTGGAGCCCGTAGACTGAAACTGATCCCGAGCCTTGAGCCTGGAGCCATGAGCCTGGAGACTGGAAACCTGGAACTGACACAAAGTTCAAAGCCTGGAACGTTGAATCTGCAGCCCGGAGCGTGGAAATGACCCCGTTCAAAGAACCTGGAGTTGGAACACCGGCATGGAACTTACCCTGAGGCCGAAGCCTTGAGCCCGGAGCCCGGAGCCCGGAGCCTTGAGCCCGGAGCCCAAAGACCAGAGCATGGAATAAACCCCAAACCCGAAACCTTGGTCATGGAGACCGGAGTCGGGAACTGATCGCGAGCCCAGAGCCTGGAGCATTGAGCTTGGAGCCAGGAGCCTTTAGCCATGAGCTTGGAGCGTAGAGCCTGGAAGAATACCCAGAGCCCAAAGCCTTGAGCCCGAAGCCTTGAGCCTGGAGCCTGGAAATGACCCTCAGCAACGAACCTGGAGCCTTGACCTTAAGCTCTGGTCATAGAGCCCTTAGCCATGAGCCCGATGTGCAGTGCCTGAAACTGAACCTAGATGCTGAAGTTTGGAGACCGGAGCATGGAACAGACACCAAGCCCGGAGCCCTGTGCCTGGAACCAGGAGCCTGGAGTGAGGAGCCTGGATCCTTTAGCCCGGAGCCTGGAACTGATCCCGAGCCTAGAGTCTTGAGCCGGTAGCTTGGAGCACAGAGTATGCAACTGACCAAGACCCTGGAGCATGTAGCCATGAGCTTGGAGCCTGGAGCCTGGAGCCTGGCGCCTTGAGCCGTGAGCCTGGAGCCTGGAGCCTAGTGCACGGAATCTTGAGCCAAGACCTTAAAGACTGGAGCCCAGAACCAAGATGCTCGAAGTGACCCCGAGCCCGGAGGAAAGAACCCGGAGCCTTGAACTGACCATGAACATTGATCCTTGATCCCTGAGCTTTGAACACAAAACGCTGGAACTTACCCCAAGCCTGGATCCCGTAGCATGGAGCCGTGAGCTTTGAGCCTGGAGCATAGAGCCTGGAACTGACCTTAAGTCCGGAGCTTTGAGCCCGGAGTCAAGAAATGACCCCGAGCCCGGACACCCTGAACATGGAGCGTGGAGCACGGAGCCTGGAACTGAGCTCAAGGTTCTGTGCTCGGGGCCTGGGGCCCGGAGCCCGGAGCCCGGAGAATGGAGCCGTGAGCATGGAGCCATGAGCCTGGAGCCGGGAGCCCAAAGCTTTGTACTGACCCCGAGTCAAGAGCCTGAAGTCTTGAGCCCGGAGCCTGGAAATGACCCCGAGAACTAAAACCTTTAGCCAGGACCCTGCAGCCCGGAGACTGGAACTGACCTTTAGCCTGGATCCTGGAGCCCTGAGCTCGGAGCATTGAGCCATGGGCATAGAGCCGTGAGCCCTGAGCCTGGAGTCTGGAACCTGGAACTGACCTCGAGGGTGTAGCCTTGAACCTGGATTCTTGAGACCGGAGTGTGGAAATGACCCCATTTTCAGAGCCTGGAGCCAGGGGCGTGGATCCCCGAGCATGGAACTTAGCCCAAGCCCGAAGCCTGGAGCCTGGAGCCTGGAGCCTGGAGCCTGGAGCCTGGAGCCTGAAGCCCGAAAGCCAGAGCATGGAATACACCCCGAACCTGAAACCTGGTTCCTGGATACCGGAGTCTGGAACTGATCTTGAGCCCAGAGACTGGAGCTTCTAGCCTGGAGCCTTGACCCTGGAGCCGAGAGCCTGGAAGAAGACCCCTAGCCCAAAGCCTGGAGCCCGGAGCCTGGATAAAAACCCCGTGCCTGGAGCTTGGAGCCCTGGGTGTGGAACCCCAAGCATAGAACTTACCCCGAGCCAGAAGCCTTGCGCCTGAGAGGAAGGAGACCGGAACTTGGAACTGACTCCATGCCCGTAGCCTGGAGCCTTGAGCCTTGAGCCTTGAGCCTTGAGCCTGGAGTCTGGAGCCTGAGGCCCCGAACTTGGAGCCTGGAGCCTGGAGCCCAGAGCCTTAAACTGAACCGGAGACTGGAGACTGGAGCATGGAACTGACCCCGAATCTGGAGCCCAGATACTGGATCAGTAAGCCAGGAGCCTGGAACCTGGAACCTGGAGCCATGAGCCTGAACTGACGCCGAACCCAGACCCTAGAGCCTAGAACCCGGAGCCTCGAACTGATAATGAGCCTGGAGCCTGGAGCCTGGAGCCTGGAGCCTGGATCTTGGAGACTGGAACTTACCCCAAAACTTAATCCTGGAGCCTGGAGCCTTGAGGCCGGAGCCTTGAACTGATCACGAGCCAAAAGGCTGGAGCGCGGAGTCTAGAGCTTCGAACCTGGAACCTGAAGCCTTAAGCCTACAGTCTGGAGCCTGGAAGAAGTCTCTGAGCCAAAAGGCTGGAGCCCAGAGCCCGGAGTCTTGAGCCAGGAGCCTCGAGACTGGAACTGAACCCGAGAATGGAGCCTGGAGCCCAGAGCCCGGAGCCTCGAGTCTGGAGCCTGAGGCCCCGAACTTGGAGCCTGGAGCCTTGAACTGAATCGGAGACTGGAGCCTGTAGACTGGAGCATGGAACTGACCCCAAATTCAGAGCCCGGACACTGGATCGGTAAGCCTGGAGCATGGAGCCTAGAATCTGGAACCTGGAACCTGAAGCCCAGAGCCTGGAACTGATGCCGAACCCAGACCCTAGAGCCTAGAACCCGGAGCCTCGAACTGATAATGAGCCTGGAGCCTGGAGCCAAGAGACTGGAACTTACCCCGAAACTTAATCCTGGAGCCTGGAGCCTGGAGGCCGGAGCCTGGAACTGATCAAGAGCCCATAGCCTGGAGCGCGGAGTTTCGAGCTTGGAGCCTGGAACCTGGAGCCTGGAACCTTGAGCCTGGAGTCTGGAGCCTGGAGCCTTGAGCCTGGAGCCTGGAGCCTGGAGCCTGGAGCCTAGAACCCGGAGCCTGGAACTGATCCTGGAGCTATGAGCTTTGAGCCGAAAGCTTTGAGCCTGGAGCCTTGAGACTGGAAATAACCCCGTGCCCAAACTCTTGAGCCCAGGGCGTGGAACCCGGAGCCTGGAACTTACCCCAAACCCGAAGCCTGGAGCCTGGATCCCAGAACTTTGAACCTACCCCATGCCCGGAGCCTGGTGCCTGGTGCCTGGTGCCTGGAGCCTGGAGCCTGGAGCCTGGAGCCTGGAGCCTGGAGCCTGGAGCCTGGAGCCTGGAGCCTAGAGTCTGGAGCCTTTAGCCTGGAGCCTGGAGCCTGGAACTCTGAACTTGGAGCATGTAGCCTTGAGCCTGGAACTTGAAGCTTGGAGCCTGGAGCCCTGAGCCCAGCGCCTTAAACTGAAACTGAGCCCAGAGCCCTGAGCCCGGAACCAGGAGCCTGGAGCCCGAAGCCTAGAACTGACCACACGTCCGGACCTTTGAGACCGGAGCCTAGAAATGACCCCATGCCTTGAGCCTTGAGCCCGGAGCCTTGAGTGCGGAGCCTAGACGTCGGAGGCTGGAACCCAGAGCCTGGACCTGACCCCGAGCCTTGAGCACGGAGCGTGGAGTACGAAGCCTAGAACTGACCCTGAGACTGAAACCGGGAGCCCAGAGCCTGGAACTAACCCTGAGCCTGGAGCCTGAAGCCTTGAGCCCGGAGCCCGGAGCCCGAAGCTTGGAGCATGGAGCCAGGAGCCCAGAGCTTTGAGCCTGGAGCCTTGAGCCCGGAGAATGGAAATGAAAACGACCCTGGAGCAAGGAGCCTTGAACTGATCCCGGAGCCATGAGCTTTGAGCCGAAAGCTTTGAGCCTGGAGCCTTGAGACCTGAAATAAGCCTGTGCCCAAAGTATTGAGCCCAGGGCGTGGAACCCGGAGCCTGGAACTTACCCCAAACCCGAAGCCTGGAGCCTGAAGCCTGGATCCCAGACCTTTGAACCTACCCCATGCCCGGAGCCTGGTGCCTGGTGCCTTGTGCTTGGTGCCTGGAGCCTGGAGCCTAGAGTCTGGAGCCTGGAGCCTTTAGCCTGGAGCCTAGAGCCTGGAGCCTGGAGCCTGGAACCTGGAGCATGTAGCCTTGAGCCTGGAACTTGAAGCTTGGAGTCTGGAGCCCTGAGCCCTGAGCCCAGCGCCTGGAACTGAAACTGAGCCCGGAGCCCGGAGCCCGGAGCCCGGAGCCCGGAGCCCGGAGCCCGGAGCCCGGTGCCCTGAGCCCGAAACCAGGAGCCTGGAGCCCGAAGCCTAGAACTTACCACACGTCCGGACCTTTGAGACCGGAGCCTAGAAATGACCCCATGCCTTGAGCCTGGAGCCCGGAGCCTTGAGTGCGGAGCCAAGACGTCGGAGGCTGGAACCCAGAGCCTGGAACTGACCCCGAGCCTTGAGCACGGAGCGTGGAGTACGAAGCCTGGAACTGACCCTGATACTGAAACCTGGAGCCCGGAGCCTGTAACTAATCCTGAGCCTGGAGCCTGGAGCCCGGAGCCCAGAGCTTGGAGCATGGAGCAGGGAGCCCAGAGCTTTGAGCCTGGAGCCTCTAGCCCGGTAAATGGAAATGAAAACGACCCTGGAGCCTGGAGCTTGGAGCATGGAGCCTGGAGTCTGGAGCCTTGAGCCCGGAGCCTTGAACTGACCCTAATCCTTGAGTCTGGAGCCTTTTGCCTGGAGCTCGTAGCCTGGAAAAGACCAAAAGCTAGGAGCCAGGAGCCCGGAGCCCGGAGCCTGAAGGCTCTAGCCCGAAGCTTGGAACTGACCCTGAGCCTGGAGCAAGGAACGCGGAGCCTGGAGCCCGGAGCCTGGAGCCTGGAGCCTGGAGCCTGGAGCCTGGAGCCTGGAGCCTGGAGCCTGGAGCCTGGAGCCTGAAGACCAGAGCCCGGAGCCCGGAGCCCGGAGCCCGGAACCTGGAACCTAGAGCCCGGAGCCAGGAGCCTTGAGCCTGGAGCCTGGAGCCTGGAGCCTGGAGCCTGGAGCCTGGAGCCTGGAGCCTGTAAGTGAGCCCGAGCTTGGACCCCTAACCCTGACCCTGGCCTCAGCCCTGACCTGAACCCTGGAACGGAGCCCGAGCATGGTGCCCTAACCCTGGCCCTGGCCTAAGCCCTAACCCTAACCGGGCAAGAGGATGTGATTTTTAGTCCCAGAGTGAAGCTTTAAGGTGGCTGATGAAGAAAGGGGGAGAGAGGGGGGGAATAAGACAGTAAGAAGGCAAAATAGTCAGTAATTTTTATTGATAGAGCACTTTTCGCAGACAAAGTCAAAAAGTTCTTTACAGTGCAAAGCATAAATAATAATTATAATAATGGATTGGATTTATAAAGCGCCTTTCTCGACACAAAAAGCACTTTACATTATGGACCCATTATTCATTCGCTCTCACATTCTCCCTCTGGTGGTGGTAACCTACATCTGTAGCCACAGCTGCCCTGGGGCAGGCTGACAGAAGCGTGGCTGCCATTTTGCGCCTACGGCCCCTCTGACCACCACCAAACATTGTTACACCAGTGTGGGTGGCACTGGAGGCAAGGAGGGTGAAGTGTCTTGCCCAAGGACACAACGGACTGACTAGGACAGAGCAGGATTCAAACCGCCAACCCTTCGGTTATTGGACAACCCGCTCTACCAACTGAGCCATGGCCACCCCATAAATAAACAGTACAAACAAAATACAATTCAAATACCATTAAAACAATACAAAATACCATTACAATATATTTAAAATATGATAAATACAGCAAATGCAATCAGTTTGTAGAAGCCTGAGTCACGCCGAAGACAGGCAAGGAGGGCCAGAGTTCAGCCCCCACTGTGTGGCTGCAATGTGGGGCAGCATTCCGTCTCCACGGGTCGGTTTGAAAAATGCCAGAACTCAGTGTGCAGCTTTAAGGTGGCTGGAGGAAAGAGTGGGAGAGAGAAAGAAAAAAAGAGTCAGACCAGGGAGAGGAGGAGCAGAGTTCTGAAAAATTGCCACAGACGTTTGAGTTTTACCGTTATCAAGCTCCACGTGAGAAAGCACCAGAGGTCAAAAAGGGGCTAGGCTTACAGGGGTTCTGTCTGGAAAAAATACATAACAAAGTCCCACACAGGCCCGGACTGGCTAATCGGGAGGACCGGGAAAATTCCCGGTGGGCAAGTATTATTATATATATATATATATATATATATATATATATATATATATATATATATATATATATATATATATATATATATATTTATATATATATATATTTTTTTTTTTTTTTTTTTGCAGGGGGTTTCATAGCACTGCGTTGATCAGGTAAACAGCAACCACTGTTCCTGGGCCACCACTCCCTCTACTAGCAAGCAGACGCACCAATGTCCTTGCATACAGTTAGTACAGTAGTACTGTAGCTGTGGAGCATATATGATCTCTGCTCTGTTGGCTATGTCGGTGGTCAGTTGTGTTTGCTGTTTGAAACATGGATAATAGAAAGAGCAAGGGTGATGCAGAAAAAGGCAAGAATTAGAAAGAGGAAAGCTCTGGAAGCAAACGCAGCCAAATGTGCCAAAATCTGAAACTTTTTCATCAAAAATTACCTCCCGGTTGGAAACAACTAATGAGGACGATGAAACGGGTAAACCACCTTTCAAGCTAGTTAATTATCGAGTCAATGAATTGTGTGGCATTGTGGCGTTTAACATAACGTTATGAAATTTAAATAATAGTATGATGTGACGCCACATAACTGGGAAACTTTGTCTTGTAGCTCCTCAGAGTCAGAAAGCAGATCCAGCAGCAGACACCAGCCATGAGCCCACAAGTCCAGAGTGGGTAGGAAGGACTGCTCATAGACTGAAGATTATTAGAATAAGTAGGCTACAATGAAGAGGATGGTGTAGGCCTGTTCAGTATGAAAGGTGCTCTGAGATTCTAGATGATTCAGCACTACATGAATGAAACTGACACCAAAGCTTTGCAAAATAGAAGATTTGTGCTTAGAATTATGACCATTTTTAAAATGTGATTTAGTGTCAGAAGTAGAGCTAGGGGATTGCTCCAGTCACTATGGAAGGAAAAGGTGAGCTGTTGGAACAGACTGTGTGAACAAGGATTAGTTCCAGTAAAACCACTTTCTATACCCAAACGATAGTCCTGACCTATTTTATTTCTCATCCTTAAAAGTGAGACAGTAAATACACAAAGCCAAAAACTGAAAGGAAATAGCACAAAGTAACATCAAATAAGCCTGCATATTTTGCCAATGTAAATATCTTAATTGGTTAATTAAGTCAAATTGTCTGTAGATATTATTTTTTTACTGTGATAAAGGTGCAGGCGAATCTAGGGAAACTGAAGGAAGAGTGAAAGGGAGAGCAGAGTCTACTGATGACAGAGGAGCAGCTCAGCAGCAGAACCCTGAACCACTAATCCGAAATGAGACAGATGAAGATGAGTCTGTTGTTAGCTTTGATTTCTTTGCTCAACCTCAGTCATGGGATATACATACATTTTTTTCTTATCATCCTCGTCAAACCCCTAATATATATCAAAAGTTTCAAATAGCAAAGATGGAAAAAACCTCAAGGAAGTTGTGATGGAAATCTTTTTTTGCAGAGGATATAAAAATGATAGCGTTATTAAAAAGTGCAGAAAGCTTTTTTTTTTTTCATTATTTTTTTATTTAATGTTTTTATATTTTCTTTTATTTCATTTCAAACATTTAAAAGTTTTGAAAAATGTTAACACTTATATAGATTCTGTTATTGTTGTGTAGCGAGGAATAATAATGTTGGAGATGTCGATGTGCACTCACTGTTTAAATAAATCCACATTATGAAGCAACCTTTACTTGCGCTGAATTGGAAATATTTTAGAAAATACACTGAATTACAGGGCTTTGCAGAACAGTGTGTAGACCTAACATGTAAGGTTCTAATTCCATGATTTTAATTATAATTGGTCGTGATCTAAAGTGGGCCGGTCTGGGGTACGAAAGTCCAGGGCTGAAAATGAGTCTCAGTCTTGCCCTGGTTCCACATACGGTTCGAGTTTTACCGTTATCCAGCTCCAGATGAGAAAAGCACCGGAGGTTAAAAAGGGGATCATCTAACCGGCGTTCTGTCTTTGAAAAAACATAACAGATTCCCACACAGGCCTGGAAAAATAGCAAAGTCCCACAAATTCCTGGAAAAAAGACAGAGTCCACACGGTCCGCCGTCCGTCCTGGCCTTATCCTGACCCGGGCCAGCGCGACATTTCCCGGCGTTCCTCCTCCTCAGCGCAAGCCAATGTGCAGCTTCAAGGTGGCTGGAAGAAAGAAAAAAAAAAAAAAGGGGGGGGGGGGGGGGGGGGGACCAGGACCAGGGCGAAAGCTCTTCCTCGACTGTGAGGCTCTGATGTGGGGCCCACTGGGGGGATTTGAAAAAGTTCCACAACTCAGTGAGCAGCTTTAAGGGGGCTGGAGAGAAGAGAGGGGGAAAGAGGTGAAAAGATTAAGACCTGGAACATGGTTAGGTTTCCGGCTAAAGTTGAGGAGAAGCCCCGGATGTTAAAAAAAAAAAAAAAAGGTGTTAGGGGGTTGTCTCTGGAGAAAAAAAAACAAAGTTACGGTTCATGTTTTATCGTTATCCAGCTCCAGATGAGAAAAGTACCGGAGCTTAAAAAAGGGGTTAGGCTGAACGGTGTTCTGTCTCTGGAAAAATAACAATGTCCCACACGGGCTGGAAAAAAAGACAGAGTACACACCGTCCACCAGCCGTCCCGGTCTAACCCTGACAAGGGTCAGTGCGACATTTCCCAGTGCTCTTCCTCGTCCATGCACGCCAGTGTGCCGCTTTAAGGGGGTTGGAGGAAAGAGGGAGAGAGAGAGCAATAGAGAAAGGAAGACAAAGAATTAGGACCATGGACAGAGTTCTTCCACTAGAGTGTGGTTGCAATGTAAGGCAGAATTACATCTCCACGGGGCGGTTTGAGAAATGCCGGAACTAAGTGTGAAGCTTTACGTTCCACTTGAGATAAAACATCCTTGTCTCAAAAGTGACCAAATCAGCTTCTGCTTGCGTGAAACGCTATAAAATGACATTTTTACCAATAGAGTCAGAAAAGCATGAAAACACTAAAAAAAAAAGTCAGAAATAAGTGTTTTATGGCTATTTTGTCAAAGTCTTATCAGTTCATGAAGTTTTGCTTGAGAAAAAACATCGTTGTTACAACGGGACAAAAACAACTTCTTTTCGTCTAAAAAGCTCAAAAATGACATTTTTTCCTCTTCTACTCAGAGAAGCATGAAAACACTAAAAACAAGTAAGAAATTCGTGTATTATGGCAGTTTCTTAAAAGTCTTCTCAAATTATGAAGTTCTGCTTGAAAAAAAACATCTTTGTCTCAAAGTGACCAAAACAGCTTCTTTTCGCTTGAAACGCTCAAAAATGACATTTTTTCCTCTTCTACTCAGAAAAGCATAAAAACACTAAATACAAGTCAGAAAAAAGTGTTTCATGGCTGTTTTGTCAAAGTCTTATCAGTTCATGACGTTTTGCTTGAGAAAAAAAACATCCTTGTCTCAAAGTCACCAAAACAGCTGCTTATCGTCTGAAACGCTCAAAAATGACATTTTTTCCTCTTCTACTCAGAGAAGCATGAAAACACTAAAAACAAGTAAGAAATCCGTGTATTATGGGAGTTTCTTAAAAGTCTTCTCAAATTATGGAGTTCTGCTTGAAAAAAAACATCTTTGTCTCAAAGTGACCAAAACGGCTTCTTTTCGCTTGAAACGCTCAAAAATGACATTTTTTTCCTCTTCTACTCAGAAAAGCATAAAAACACTAAATACAAGTCAGAAAAAAGTGTTTCATGGCTGTTTTGTCAAAGTCTTATCAGTTCATGACGTTTTGCTTGAGAAAAAAAACATCCTTGTCTCAAAGTCACCAAAACAGCTTCTTATCGTCTGAAACGCTCAAAAATGACATTTTGCCTCTTCTACAAAGAAAAGCATGAAAAATACTAAAAACAAGTCAGAAATAAGTGTTTTATTGCTATTTTGTAAAAGTATTTTCAAATCATGAAGTTCTGCTTGAAAAAAAAACATCCTTGTCTCAAAGTGACCAAAACAGCTTCTTATCGTCTGAAACGCTCAAAAATGACATTTTTTCCTCTTTTACACAGCAAAGCATGAAAACACTAAAAACAAGTGAGAAATAAGTGTTTTATGGCTTTTTTGTAAAAGCATTTTCAATTCATGAAGTTCTGCTTGAAAAAAAACATCCCTTCCTCAAAGTGACCAAAAACGCTTCTTATCGTCTAAAACGCTCAAAAATGACATTTTTTCCTCTTTTACACAGCAAAGCATGAAAACACTAAAAACAAGTGAGAAATAAGTGTTTTATGGCTGTTTTGTAAAAGCATTTTCAATTCATGAAGTTCTGCTTGAAAAAAAACATCCCTTCCTCAAAGTGACCAAAAACGCTTCTTATCGTCTAAAACGCTCAAAAATTACATTTTTGCCTCTTCTAATCAGAATAGCATGAAAACACTAAAAACAAGTGAGAAATAAGTGTTTTATGGCTGTTTTGTAAAAGTATTTTCATATCATGAAGTTCTGCTTGAAAAAAAAAAATTCTCTTCTTAAAGTGACAAAAACTGCTTCTTATCGGCGGAAACCCTCAAAAATGATATTTTTTCCTCTTCTATTTAGAAAACAAGGGCATTGTGGTGAGCCTGTAGCATGTAGCCCAGCGCTAGGATCCCGGAGCCTTGACCATGGAACTTAACACGAGGCCGGAGCCCGTAGCCTGGCATTGACACCAAACATGGAGCCCGGAGGCTGGAGCCCAGAACACGGAGGCCGGAGCGCGGAGTCCGGAGGTGGGAGGCCGGAGTCAGTAGTCTGGAGCCCGTAGCCCCGAGCCTGGAACTGAACCCGAGCCCGTAGTCTGGAGTCGTTAACCTTGAGAACGGAGCCTTCCCCTTACAAATAAACTGGAACCTTGAGTCTGGAGGGCGGAGCCTGGAGCGCGGAGCTTAGAGACACGGGCTTAAGGACTGGAGGTCGGAGCCCAGATCCTCAAACTGACACCGTGCCTGGAGCCATGAGCCCGGAGCTTGGCGCTGACCACGAGCCTGGAGCCCGGAGCATGGAGCCGTGAGCATGGAGATTTGAGCCTTGAGTCCGGAGCCTGGAAATGACCCCATGCCAGGAGTGCGGAGAAAGGAGCGTGGAGACTGGAGCCCGTGCCTGGAGCCTGGAGCCTGGCGCCCGTAGACTGGAACTGATCCCGAGCCTTGAGCCTGGAGCTCGGAGCATTGAGCCATGAGCCGTGAGCCTGGAGCCTAGAGCCTAGAGCCCAGAGCCTAGAGCCTAGAGAATGGAGCCTGGAGTCTGGAGCCTGGAGACTGGAGCCTGAAACTGACCCAAAGTGCACAGTCTGGAAACTGGATTCTGCAGCCCGGAGCGTGGAAATGATCCGTTCTCAGAGCCTGAAGGGTTGAAACCCCGGCATGTAATTTACCCTGAGCCCGAAGCTTGGAGCCTGGAGCCCAAAGGCCAGAGCATGGAATAAACACCAAACCCGAAACCTGGGTCTTGGAGACCGGAGTCGGGAACTGATCGCGAGCCCAGAGCCTGGAGCATTGAGCCGGGAGCCTTTAGCCATGAGCCTAGAGCCTGGAAGAAAACCCAGAGCCCAAAACCTGGAGTCATTGAGCCTGGAGCCGGGAGCCTTTAGCCATGAGCCTGGAGCCTGGAAAAACCCTCAGCAAGGAACCTGGGGCCTTGACCTTAAATTTTGGTCATGGGGCCTTGAGGCTGGAGTCCGATGCATGGTGCCTGAAACTGACCCCGTGCCTAGAGGCTTGAGCCTGGAGCCTGGAGCATGCAACTGACCCAAAACCCGGAGCCCTGTGCCTGGAAAAAGGAGCCTGAAGCACGGAGCCTGGATCCTTTAGCCTGGAGCCTTAAACTGATACCGAGCCTTGAGTCTTGAGCACGGAGCCTGCGGAGCCTGCAACTAACACAAACGCTGGAGCTTGGCACCTTGAGCCTGGAGCTTGTAGCCGTGAGCCTGGAGCCTGGAGCCTGGAGCCTGGAGCCTGGAGCCTGGAGCCTGGAGCCTGGAGCCTGGCGCCTGGAGCCTAGTGCATGGAATCTAGAGCCCAGACCTTAAAGACTGCAGCCTAGAACCAAGAAACTCGAAGTGACTCCGAGCCCGGAGGAAAGAACCCGGAGCCTTGAACTGACCATGAACATTGATACTTGATCCCTGAGCCTGGAGCCCAAACCCTTGAACTTACCCTAAGCCTTGAGCCCCTAGCATGGAGCCGTGAGCTTGGAGCCTGGCGCATTGAGCCTGGAACTGACCTTAAGTCCAGACCTTGGAGCCCGGAGCCAAAAAATGACCCCGAGCCCGGAGCCCTGAACATGGAGCGAGGAGTGCGGAGCCTGGAACTGACCCAAAGCACAGAACCTTGAGCTCGGAACCTGGGGTCCAGAGCTTGGATCCTTGAGCATGGAGCCATGACCCTGGAGCTGTGAGCCTAAAGCCTTGTACTGACCCCGAGTCAAGAGCCTGGAGCCTGGAGTCTTGAGCCGTGAGCCTGGAAATGACCCTTTGCCTGGAGTCCGGAGACTGGAACTGACTCTGAGCACGGAACCTTGAGTCAGGACCCAGAAGCCCAGAGACTGGAACTGACCCCGAGCCTGGAGCTTGAAGCTCGGAGCATTGAGCCGTGAGCATGGAGCCGTGAGCCTGGAGACTGGAGCCAGGAGACTTGAGACCGGAGCCTGGAACTTACTCCGAGTCCAAAGCCTTGATTCTGGAGCCCGGAGTGTGGAAATGACCCCGTTCCCAGAGCCTGGAGCCCAGGGCGTGGAACCCCGAGCATTGAACTTAGCCCGAGCCCGAAGCCTGGAGCCTTAAGCCTGGAGACCGGAACTTGGACCTGACCCAATGCCCGGAGCCTGGAGTCTGGAGCCCACAGGCCAGGGCTTGGAATACACCCTGAACCCGAAACCTAGGTCCTTGTGCCCGGAGCCTTGAACTGATCCCGATCCCAGAGCCTGGAGCTTTGAGCCAGGAGCTTTGAACCTGGAGCCTGGAGCCTGGAGCCTGGAGCCTGGAGCTAGGAGCCTCGAGCCATGAGCATGGAGCCAAGAGCCTGGAAGAAGACCCCAAAGCCAGGAGCCTGGAGCCCTGGGCGTGAAACCCCAAGCATGGAATTTTCTCCGAGCAAGAAGACTGGAGCCTGAAGCCTGGAGCCTGGAGCCTTGAGGGGGGAGCACTGAGCCTGGAACTGACACTGAGCCCAGAGCCTTGATCCCGGAACCTGAAACATGGAGCCCGGAGCCTGGAACTGACACCGGCCCTGGAGCCTATAGCCTAGAGCTAAGAGCTTGAAGTATGGAGCCTTGAGCCTGGAGTCTAGAGCCTTGTTACTGGAGCCATGAACTGACCCAGAGCCATGAGCCTTGAGTCTTGAGCCCGGAGCATGAAACTGACCTCGAGCGCGGAGCTTGGAGCCCGGAGCCTTGAGCCTTGAGCCTGGTGCCTGTAGCCTGGAATGCGTAGTCAGGAGCCTGGAGCATAGAGCCTCTAGCCTTGAACTGACCTGAAATAAGGAGCCTAAAACTTTGAGCCCGGAGCCACGAACATACTCCGAGCCCAAAACCTTGATCCCTTAGGAAGAAGCCTGGAGCCTGGAGCCTGGAGCCTGGAGCACTGGAAATGACCCCCGGCAAGGAACCTGGAGCCTTGACCTTAAGTTTGGGTCATGGAGCCTGGAGCCTGGAGCCTGGAGCCTGGAGCCTAGAGCCCGATGCGCAGTGCATCGGACTGACCCCGAGCCTAGAGGCTGGAGCTTGGAGCCCGGAGCATGGAACAGACACCAAGCCCAAAACCTTGATCCCTTAGGAAGAAGCCTGGAGCCTGGATCCTTTAGCCCGGAGCCTGGAACTGATCCAGAGCCCAGAGTCTTGACTCGATAGCCTGGAGCACGGAGTCTGCAACTGACCAAGACCCTGGAGCCTGGAGCCTTGAGCCTGGAGCTTGGAGCCGTGAGAAGTGAGCAGTGAGCCTTGAGCCGGGAACCTCTAGCCCAGAGCCTGGAGCCTGCAAACTGGAGCCCGGAGATAAAAACTGACCCTGATCCCAGAGCCTTGAGCCCAGAGCCGTGGAACCCTGGAACTTACCCCAAGCATGGAGTCTGGAGCCTTGAGCTAGGAGCAATGAGCCGTGAGCATGGAGCTGTGAGCCTGGAGCCACGAGCCCGGAGCCTGGAATAGACTCCGAGTTCAGAGCCTTGATTCTTGAGCCCGAAGCGTGTAAATGACCAGGTCCCAGAGCCTGGAGCCAAGGGCATGGAACCCCGAGCATGGAACTTAGCCCGAGCCCGAAGCCTGGAGCCTTAAGCCTGGAGACTGGAACTTGGACCTGACCTAATGCCCGGAGCCTGGAGTCTGGAGCCCACAGGCCAAAGATTGAACACACACTGAACTCAAAACCTGGGTCCTGGTGCCCGGAGCCTTGAACTGATCCCGAGCCCAGAGCAAAGAGCTTTTAGCCCACAGCCTGGAGCCTTGAGCCTGGAGCTTGGAGCCTGGAGCCTGGAGCCATGAGCATGGAGCCATGAGCCTGGAAGAAGAACCCAAGCTCAAAGCAAGGAGCCCGGAACCTGGAAAAAACCTCGTTCCAAGAGCCTTGAGCCCTGGGCGTGAAACCCCAAGCATTGAAATTACCCCGAGCCAGAAGCCTTTAGCCTGAAGCCAGGAGACCGGAACTTGGAACCTATCCCCTTGCACGGAGCCTAGAGCCTGGAGCCTGGATCGTTGAGCCTGGAGCCTGGAGCCCGTAACACGGAGCCTTGAGCCAATAGCCCGCAGCCCGGAGCCTGGAGAGTGAAACCTGGAGAGCGGAGCCTGGAGCCGTGAGCCTGGAACTGACCCCGAGCTCGAAGCCAGAAGCTTGAACCATGCAGACTTGAGCCTGGAGCCTGGAGCCTGGAGCCTGGAGCCTGAAAAAGGGAGCCCGGAGAAACAAACTGACCCTGATCCCAGAGCCTATAGTCCAGAGCCTCGAACTGACCCCGATCCCGGATACTGGAGCTCGGTGTCTGGAACCTGGAGCCTGGTGCACGGAACCTGGAGCCTGGAGCCCGGAGCTTTGAGCCCGGAGCCTGGAACTGACCCAGAGCCTGAAGCCTGGAGCCTGAAGCCTGGTATCAGGGAGAATGGAACTGCCCCAAAGCCAAAAAGCCTGGAGCCCGGAGCCTTGACCGCGCTACCATGAGCCTTTAGCAGGAAGCCCGGAATCTGAAGCCTGGAGACAGGAGGCTTGAGCCCTCAGCCCAGAGCCTGGAACTAAACCCTAGCCCGGATTCTTGAAACCGGGGAATGGAGCGCAGAGCCTGGATCCCGGAGCCTGGATCCTGGAGTATGGAGCCTTGAGCCTGGAGTTTTGAGTCTGGAGCCTGGAGCCCTTAACTGACCCAAAGCCCGGAGCATGGAGCCTTGAGCTTGGAGCCTTGAGCCTGGAACCTGGAGTCCAAAGCCTGGAACTGACACTGAGCCTGGGGCCTAGAACCTGGATCTTAGAGCCTGGAACCCAGAGCCCACAGCCTGGAAATTACCCTGAGCAGGAAACCTGGATCCTTGACCTTGTTTTTGGGGCACGGAGCCTAGAGCCTGGAGCCCGATGAGCGGGGCCTGAAAAAGACCTCGAGCCAAGAGGCTTGAGACTGGAGCCCGGAGCATGGAACTGACACCAAGCCCGGAGCCCTGTGCCTGGAACCAGGAGCCTGAAGCGCGGAGCCTGGATCCTTTAGCCTGGAGCCTGAAACTGATACCGAGCTTGGAGTCTGGAGCCGGTAGCCTGGAGCACAGAGCCTGCAACTGACAAAGACCCTGGAGCCTGGCGCCTTGAGCCTGGAGCATGTAGCCGTGAGCCTGGATCCTGGATCCTGGATCCTGGAGCCTGGAGCCTGGAGCCTGGAGTCTGGAGGCTTGAGTTGAGTGCGCGGAATCAGGAGCCAAGACCTTAAAGACTGGAGCCCGGAACCAAGATACTCGAAGTGACCCCGAGCCCGGAGACACGAACCCGGAGCCTTGAACTGACTATGAACATTGAGCCTTGATCCCTGAGCCTGGAACCCAAACCCTGGAACTTACCCGAAGCCTGGATCCCGTAGCATGGAGCCGTGAGCTTTGAGCCTGGCGCATAGAGCCTGGAACTGACCTTAAGTCCGGACCTTAGAGCTCGGAGCCAAGAAATGACCCCGAGCCTGGAGCTCTGAACATGGAGCGGGGAGCGTGGAAACTGGAACTGACTCCGAGCACAGAACCTTGAGCTTTTAACCTGGGGTCCGGAGCATGGATCCGTGAGCATGGAGCCGTGACCCTGGAGCTGCGAGGCCAAAGCCTTGTACTGACCCCGAGTGAAGAGCCTGGAGCCTGGAGCCTAGAGCCTGGAGCCTGGAGCCTGGAGTCCGGAGACTGGAACTGACTCCGAGCACGGAACCTTGAGTCAGGACCCAGAAGCCCGGAGACTGGAACTGACCCCGAGCCTGGAGCCTGGAGCTTGGAGCACTGAGCCATGAGCATGGACCTGTGAGCCTGGAGACTGGAGCCAGGAGCCTGGAGCCCGGAGCCTGGAACTTACTCCGAGTCCAAAGCCTTGATTCTGGAGCCTGGAGCATGGAAATGACCCCGTTCCCAGAGCCTGCAGCCCAGGGCGTGGAACCCCGAGTATGGTACTTAGCCCGAGCCCGAAGCCTGGAGCCGTAAGCGTGGAGACTGGAAGTTGGACCTTACCCAATGCCCGGAGCCTGGAGTCTAGAGCCCAAAGCCAGGGCATGGAATACACCCTGAACCCGAAACCTAGGTCCTGGTGCCCGGAGTCTTGAACTGATCCCGAGCCCAGAGCCTGGGGCTTGCCTGGAACTTACCCCAAGCCTGGATCCCGTAGCATGGAGCCGTGAGCTTTGAGCCTGGCGCATAGAGCTTGGAACTGACCTTAAGTCAGTTCAGGTTCCTTGGAGCCCGGAGCCAAGAACTGATCCCGAGCCTGGAGACCCTGAACATGGAGCGTGGAGCGCGGAGCCTTGAACTGACCCCGAGCACAGAACCTTGAGCTCGGAGCCTGGGGCCCGGAGCATGGAGCCGTGAGCATGGAGCCGTGAGCCTGGAGCCAGGAGTCCAAGCCTTGTACTGACCCCGAGTCAAGAGCCTGGAGCCTGGAGTCTTGAGCTCGGAGCCTGGAAATGACCCTGTGCCTTGAGCCTTGAGCCCGGTGCCTGGAACTGACCCCGAGCACAAAATTTTTAGCCAGGACCCTGCAGTCCGGAGACTGGAACTGACCCCGAGCCTGGAGCCTGGAGCCTGGAGCCTGGAGCCTGGAGCCTGGAGCCTGGAGCTCGGAGCACTGAGCCGTGAGCATGGAGCCGTGAGCCTGGAGCCGTGAGCCTTGAGTCCGAAACCTGGAACTGACCTCGAGGGTGGAGCCTTGAACCTGGATTCTGGAGCCCGGAGTGTGGAAATGACCCCGTTCTAAGAGCCTGGAGCCAGGGGCGTGGATCCTCGAGCATGGAACTTAGCCTGAGCCCGAAGCCTGGAGCCTGAAGCCAAAAGGCCAGAGCATGGAATACACCCCGAACCTGGGTCATGGAGACCGGAGTCTTGAAGTGATCTTGAGCCCAGAGACTTGAGCTTCTAGCTTGGAGCTTTGAGCCTTGAGCTTTGAGCCTGGAGCCTTGAACCTGGATCCGAGAGCCTGGAAGAAGACCCCTAGCCCTGGGTGTGGAACCCCAAGCATAGAACTTACCCAGAGCCTGGCGCCTGATAGGCAGGAGACCGGAACTTGGAACTGACTCAATGCCCGGAGCCTGGAGCCTTGAGCCATGAGCCTTGAGCCTGGAGCTTGGAGTGCTGGAGCCATAAGCCCTGAACTTGGAGCCAACAGACTGGAGCCTGGAACTGAACGGGAGACTGGAGCCTAGAGACTGGAGCATGGGACGGACCCGGAGCCCGGATACTCAATCGATGAGCCTGGAGCCTGGAACCTGGAACCTGGAGCCAAGAGCCTTGAACTGACGCCGAACCCTGACCCTAGAGCCTAGAGCCCAGAGCCTCGAACTGATAATGAGCCTGGAGCCTAGAGCCTGGAGACTGGAACTTATCCCGAACCTTAATCCTGGAGCCTGGAGGCCGGAGCCTTGAACTGATCACGAGCCAATAGCCTGGAGAGCGGAGTCTGGAGCTTGGAGCCTCGAGTCTGGAGCCCTGAAGAAGATCCTGAGCCAAAAGGCTGGAGCCCGGAGCCCGGAGCCCGGATCCTGGAGCCAGGAACCTTGAGACTGGAACTGAACCCGAGAATGGAGCATGGAGCTGACCCTTAGCCCAGAGCCTGGATCCTTGATTGCAGAGCCTTGAGCCCGGAGCTTCAAGCTTGGAACTGACCCCGACCCTGGAACCTGGTGCCTGGAACCCGGAGCCTGGAACTGATCCCGAACCTGGAGCCATGAGCTTTGAGCCGGAAGCTTTGAGCCGGGAGCATGGAGCCTGGAGAAAGGCAATAACCCTATGCCCGGAGTCTTGAGTTCAGGGCATGGAACCCGGAGCCTGGAACTTACCCCAAACCCGAAGCCTGGAGCCTGAAGCCTGGATCCAAGAACTTTGAACCTACCCCATGCCCGGAGCCTGGTTCCTAGTGCCTTGTACCTGGAGCCTGGAGCCTAGAGTCTGGAGCCTGGAGCCTTTAGCCTAGATCCTGGAGCCTGGAGCATGTAGCCTTGAGCCTGGAACCTGAAGCTTGGAGCCTGGAGCCCTGAGCCCTTAGCCCTGAGCCCAGCGCCTGGAACTGAAACTAAGCCCGGAGCCCTGAGCCCGGAACCAGGAGCCTTGAGCCCAAAGCCTAGAACTGACCACACGTCCGGACCTTTGAGACCGGAGCCTAGAAATGACCTGGAGCCTGGAGCCTGGAGCCTGGAGCCTGGAGCCTGGAACCTGGAGCATGTAGCCTTTAGCCTGGAACTTGAAGCTTGGAGCCTGGAGCCCTGAGCCCTGAGCCCAGCGCCTGGAACTGAAACTAAGCCCGGAGCCCTGAGCCCGGAACCAGGAGCCTGGAGCCCGAAGCCTAGAACTGACCACACGTCCGGACCTTTGACACCGGAGCCTAGAAATGACCCCATGCCTTGAGCCTTGAGCCCGGAGCCTAGACGTCGTAGGCTGGAACCCAGAGCCTGGAATTAGACCCCGAGCCTTGAGCACGGAGCGTGGAGTACGAAGCCTGGAACTGACCCTGAGACTGAAACCTTGAGCCCGGAGCCTGTAACTAACCCTGAGCCTGGAGCATGAAGCCTTGAGCCTTGAGCCTTGAGCCTGGAGCCTGGAGCCCGGAGCTTGGAGCATGGAGCCAGGAGCCCAGAGCTTTGAGCCTGGAGCCTTGAGCCCAGAAAATGGAAATGAAAACTACCCTGGAGCCTGGAGCCTGGAGCCTGGAGTCTGGAGCCTTGAGCGCGGAGCCTTGAACTGACCCTAATCCTTGAGTCTGGAGCCTTTTGCCTGGAGCTCATAGCCTGGAAAAGACCAAAAGCTAGGAGCCCGGAGCCTGCAGCCTTGAGCCCGAAGCTTGGAACTGACCCTGAGCCCGGAGAAAGGAACGCGGAGCCTTGAGCCTTGAGCCTGGAGCCTGCAGACCGGAGCCCGGAGCCCGAAACCCGGAACCTAGAGCCCGGAGCCAGGAGCCTTGAGCCTGGAGCCTGTAAGTGAGCCCGAGCTTGGAGCCCTAACCCTGACCCTGGCCTCAGCCCTAACCCTAATCGGGCAAGAGGATGTGATTTTTAGTCCCAGTGTGAAGCTTTAAGGTGGCTGATTAAGAAAGGGGGAGAGAGGGGGGGAATAAGACAGCAAGAAGGCAAAATATTCAATAATTTTTATTGATAGAGCACTTTTCGCAGACATAGTCAAAAAGTTCTTTACAGTGCAAAGCATAAATAATAATAATAATAATGGAATGGATTTATATAGCGTGTTTCTCGACACCCAAAGCACTTTAATTATTAACCCATTATTCATTCGCTCTCACATTCTCCCTCTGGTGGTGGTAAACTACATCTGTAGCCACAGCTGCCCTGGGGCAGGCTGACAGAAGCGTGGCTGCCATTTTGCGCCTACGGCCCCTCTGACCACCACCAAACATTCATACACCAGTGTGGGTGGCACTGGAGGCAAGGAGGGTGAAGTGTCTTGCCCAAGGACACAACGGACTGACTAGGACAGAGCGGGATTCAAACCGCCAACCCTTCGGTTATTGGACAACTCGCTCTACCAACTGAGCCATGGCCGCCCCATAAATAAACAGTACAAACAAAATACAATTCAAATACCATTAAAACACAACAAAATACCATTACAATACATTTAAAATACGATAAATACAGCAAGTGCAATCAGTTTGTAGAAGCCCGAGTCACACCGAAGACAGGCAAGGAGGGCCAGAGCTCAGCCCCCACTGTGTGGCTGCAATGTGGGGCAGCAAGCCGTCTCCACGGGACGGTTTGAAAAATGCCAGAACTCAGTGCGCAGCTTTAAGGTGGCTGGAGGAAAGAGTGGGAGAGAGAAAGAAAAAAAGAGTCAGACCAGGGAGAGGAGGAGCAGAGTTCTGAAAAATGGCCAAAGACGTTTGAGTTTTACCGTTATCAAGCTCCACGTGAGAAAAGCACAAGAGGTCAAAAAGGGGCTAGGCTGACAGGGGTTCTGTTTGGAAAAAAACATAACAAAGTCCCACACAGGCCCGGACTGGCTAATCATGAGGACCGGGACAATTCCCGGTGGGCCAGTATAATATATATATATATATATATATATATATATATATATATATATATATATATATATATATATATATATATATTAGAGGAATAATAATGTTGGAGATGTCAATGTGCACTCACTGTTGAAATAAATCCACATTGTGAAGCAACCTTTACTTGCGCTGAATTGGAAATATTTTAGAAAATACACTGAATCACAAGGCTTTGCAGAACAGTGTGTAGACCTAACATGTAAGGTTCTAATTCCATGATTTTAATTATAATTGGTCGTGATCTAAAGTGGGCCGGTCTGAGGTACGAAACTCCAGGGCTGAAAATGAGTCTCAGTTCGGCCTTGGTCCCTACATACGGTTCGAGTTTTACCGTTATCCAGCTCCAGATGAGAAAAGAACCGGAGGGATCAGCTAACCGGCGTTCTGTCATTGAAAAAACATAACAGATTCCCACACAGGCCTGGAAAAAAGACAGAGTCCACACGGTCCGCCTCAAGGTGGCTGGAAGAAAAAGGGGAGGGGAAGAACCAGGACCAGGGCGAGAGTTCTTCCTCGAGTGTGAGGCTCTGATGTGGGGCCCACTGGGGGGATTTGAAAAAGTTCCACAACTCAGTGAGTAGCTTTAAGGGGGCTGGAGAGAAGAGAGGGGGAGAGAGGGGAAAAGATTAAGACCTGGAACAAGGTTTGGTTTCCGGCTAAAGTTGAGGAGAAGCCCCGGAGGTTAAAAAAAAAAAAAAAGGTGTTAGGCTTACAGGGGTTGTCTCTGGGAAAAAAAATTACAAAGTTACGGTTAATGTTTTATCATTATCCAGCTCCAGATGAGAAAAGAACCGGAGTTTAAAAAAGGGGTTAGGCTGACCGGTGTTCTGTCTCTGGAAAAATAAAAATGTCCCACACGAGCTGGAAAAAAGACAGAGTCCACACCGTCCACCAGCCGTCCCGGTCTAACCCTGACAAGGGTCAGTGCGACATTTCCCAGTGCTCTTCCTCGTCCATGCATGCTCGTCCATTCTGCTGGAGTGTGGTAAGGCATAATTCCATCTCCACGGAGCGGTTTGAGAAATGCCAGAACTGAGTGTGAAGCTTTACGTTCTGCTTGAGACAAAACATCCTTGTCTCAAAAGTGACCAAATCAGCTTCGGGTTGCGTGAAACGCTATAAAATGAGATTTTTACCAATAGAGTCAGAAAAGCATGAAAACACGAAAAACAAGTCAGAAATCCTGGAGCCTGGAGCCTGGAACTGATCACGAGACTATAGCCTGGAGCGCGGAGTCCTGAGCTTGGAGCCTGGAGTCTGGAGCCCTGAAGAAGACCCTGAGCCAAAAGGCTGGAGCCCGGAGCCCGGAGCCAGGAACCTCGAGACTGGAACTGAACCCAAGAATGGAGCCTGGAGCTGACCCTTAGCCCAGAGCCTGGATCCTTGATTGCGGAGCCTTGAGCCTGGAGCTTCGAGCTTGGAACTGACCCCGACCCTGGAACCTGGGGCCTGGAACCCAGAGCCTGGAACTAACCCCAAACCCGAAGCCTGGAGCCTGAAGCCTGGATCCCAGAACTTTGAACCTACCCCATACCCGAAGCGTTGAGCCTGGAGCCTGGAGCCTGGAGCCTGGAGCCTGAAGCCTAGAGCCTGGAGCCTTGAGCCTTGAGCATGGAGCCTTGAGCCTGGAACCTGGAGCATGGAGATTGTAGCCTTGAGCCTGGAACTTGAAGCTTGGAGCCTGGAGCCCTGAGCCTGGAGCCCGGAGCCTAGAACTGACCACACGTCCGGACCTTGGAGACCGGAGCCTAGAAATGACCCCGTGCCTTGAGCCTGGAGCCCGGAGCCTTGAGTGCGGAGCCAAGATATAGCAGGCTGGAACCCAGAGCCTGGAACTGACCCCAAGCCTTGAGCACGGAGCATGGAGTACGAAGCCTGGAACTGACCCTGAGACTGAAACCTGGAGCCCGGAGCCTGGAACTAACCCTGAACCTGGAGCCTGAAGCCTTTAGCCAGGAGCCAAGAGCCCGGAGCTTGGAGCATGGAGTCTTGAATCTGGAGCCTGAAGCCCGGTGCCCAGAGCTTGGAACTGACCCAGAACCCAGAGCTTTGAGCCTGGAGCCTTGAGCCCAGAGCATGGAAATGACCCCGACCCTGGAGCCCGGAGCCTGGAGTCTGGAGTCTGGAGTCTGGAGTCTGGAGTCTGGAGTCTGGAGTCTGGAGCCTTGAGCCCAGAGCCTTGAGCCTGGAGCCTTGAGCCCGGAGCCTTGAACTGACCCAATTCCTTGAGTGTTGAGCCTTTTGCCTGGAGCTCGTAGCCTGGAAAAAGACCAAAACCTGGGAGCTCGGTGCCCGGAGCCTTGAGCCCAAAGCTTGGAACTGACTCCGAGCATGGAGCAAGGAACTTGGAGTCTGGAGCGTGGAGCTGGAGCCCAGAGCCCGGAGCCCGGAGCCCAGAACCTGGAACCCGGAGCCTAGAGCCCGGAGCCTAGAGCCTTGAGCCTGGAGCCTGTAACTGAGCCCGAGCTTGGAGCCCTAACCCTGACCCTGGCCTCAGCCCTAACCCAAAACCCTGGAACGGAGGCTGAGCCTGGTGCCCTAACCTCGGCCCCTGCCGCAGCCCTAACCCTAACCGGGCAAGAGGATGTGATTTTCAGTCCCAGTGTGAAGCTTTAAGATGGCTGATGAAGAAAAGGTGAGGGGGGGGGGGGGGGGAGTCAGACAATAAGTAGGCAAAATAGTCAATAAATTTTATTGATAGAGCACTTTTCATAGACAAAGTCAAAAAGTTCTTTACAATGCAAAGCATAAATAAACAGTACAAATAAAATACAATTCAAATACCATTAAAACACAACAAAATACCATTACAATGCATTTAAAATACGATAAATAGAGCAAGTGCAATCAGTTTGTAGAAGCCCGAGTCACACCGAAGAAAGGCAAGGAGGGAAAGAGTTCAGCCCCCACTGTGTGGCTTAAATGTGGGGCAGCATTCTGTCTCCACAGGACGGTCTGAAAAATGCCAGAACTAAGTGTGAAGCTTTAAGGTGGCTGTAGGAAAGAGTGGGAGAGAGACAGAAAAAACGAGTAACACCAGGATAAGGAGGAGCAGAGTTCTGAAAAATGGCCACAGATGTTTGAGTTTTACCGTTATCAAGCTCCACGTGAGAAAAGCACCAGAGGTCAAAAAGGGGTTAGGCTTACAGGGGTTCTTTCTGGAAAAAAACATAACACAGTCCCACACAGGCCCGGACTGGCTAATCGGGAGGACCGGGACAATTCCCGGTGGGCCAGTATAAAATTTAGGCTGCGAGGTTCGGAGTTCACTTTAAATATATATATATATGTACATTTATACATATTTTACATACATACATATATATATATATATATATATATATATATATATATATATATGTATATATACACACACACACACACACACACACACATATATATATATATATTTTTTTGTTTGTTTGTTTGTTTGTTTGTTTGTTTTTGCGGGGGGTGTCAATGCACTGGGTTGATCACGTAAACAGCAACCGCTGTTCCTGGGCCACCACTCCCTCTACTAGCAAGCAGACGCATCTATGTCCTTGCATACAGTTAGTAGCTCTATACTGTAGCTGTGGAGCATATATGATCTCTGCTCTGTTGGCTATGTCGGTGGTCAGCTGTGTTTGCTGTTTGAAACATGGACAATAGAAAGAGCAACGGTGATGCAGAAAAGGCAAGAATTAGAAAGAGGAAAGCTCTGGAAGCCAAATGTGCCAAAATCGGAAACTTTTTCATCAAAAATGAACTCCCGGTTGGAAACAACTAATGAGGACAATGAAACGGGTGAACCACCTTTCAAGCTAGTTGATTATCGAGTCAGTGAATTGTGTGGCATTGTGGCGTGGAACATAACGTTATGCAATTCAAATAATAGTATGATGCGAAGCCATATAACTGGGAAACTTTGTCTTGTAGCTCCTCAGAGTCAGAAAGCAGATCCAGCAGCAGACACCAGCCATGAGCCCACAAGTCCAGAGTGGGCAGGTAGGACTGCTCATAGACTGAAGATTATTAGAATAAATAGGCTACAATGAAGAGGATGGTGTAGGCCTGTTCAGTATGAAAGGTGCTCTGAGATGCTAGATGATTCAGCACTACATGAACGAAACTGACACCAAGGCTTTGCAAAGTAGAGGATTTGTGCTGAGAATTATGACCATTTTAAAAATGTGATTTAGTGTCAGAAGTAGAGCAAGGGGATTGCGCCTGTTACTATGGAAGGAAAAGGTGAGCTGTTGGAACAGACTGTGTGAAAAAGGATTAGTTCCAGTAAAACCACTTTCTATAACCAAACGATAGTCCTGACCTATTTTATTTCTCATCATTAAAAGTGAGACAGTAAATACACAAAGCCCACAATTGAAAGGAAATAGCACAAAGTAATATCAAATAAGCCTGCATATTTTGCCAATGTAAATATCTTAATTGGTTAATTAAGTCAAAATGTCTGTAGATAGTATTTTTTACTGTGATACAGGTGAAGGCGAATCTAGGGAAACTGAAGGAAGAGTGAAAGGGACAGCAGAGTCTAGAGGAGCAGCTCAGAAGCAGAACCCTGAACCACTAATCAGTAATGAGAATGATGAAGATGAGTCTGTTGTTAGCTTTGATTTCTTTGCTCAACCTCAGTCATGGGATATACATACATTTTTTCTTATCATCCTCGTCAAACCCCTAATATATATCAAAAGTTTCAAATAGCAAAGATGGAAAAAACCTCAAGGAAGTTGTGATGGAAATCTTTTGTTGCAGAGGATATAAAAATGATAGCGTTATTAGAAATTTCAGCAAGCTTTTTTTTTTCCATTATTTTTTTATTTAATGTTTTTATATTTTCTTTTATTTCATTTCAAACATTTAAAAGTTTTGAAAAATGTTAACACTTATATAGATTCTATTATTTTTGTGTTGCGAGGAATAATAATGTTGGAGATGTCGATGTGCACTCACTGTTGAAATAAATCCACATTGTGAAGCAACCTTTACTCTCACTGAATTTGAAATATTTTAGAAAATACACTGAATTACAAGGCTTTGCAGAACAGTGTGTAGACCTAACATGTAAGGTTCTAATTCCATGATTTTAATTATAATTGGTCGTGATCTAAACTGGGCCGGTCTGAGGTACGAAACTCCAGGGCTGAAAATGAGTCTCAGTTCGGCCTTGGTCCCTACATACGGTTCGAGTTTTACCGTTATCCAGCTCCAGATGAGAAAAGAACCGGAGGGATCAGCTAACCGGCGTTCTGTCATTGAAAAAACATAACAGATTCCCACACAGGCCTGAAAAAAGACAGAGTCCACACGGTCCGCCTCAAGGTGGCTGGAAGAAAAAGGGGAGGGGAAGAACCAGGACCAGGGTTAGAGTTCTTCCTCGAGTGTTAGGCTCTGATGTGGGGCCCACTGGGGGGATTTGCACTGGGGGGATTTGAAAAAGTTCCACAACTCAGTGAGTAGCTTTAAGGGGGCTGGAGAGAAGAGAGGGGGAGAGAGTGGAAAAGATTAAGACCTGGAACAAGGTTTGGTTTCTGGCTAAAGTTGAGGAGAAGCCCCGGAGGTTAAAACAAAAAAAAAAGGTATTAAGGTTACAGGGGTTGTCTCTGGAAAAAAAAATTACAAAGTTACGATTAATGTTTTATCGTTATCCAGCTCTAGATGAGAAAAGAACCGGAGCTTAAAAAAGGGGTTAGGCTGACCGGTGTTCTGTCTCTGGAAAAATAACAATGTCCCACACGGGCTGGAAAAAAGAAAGAGTCCACACCGTCCACCAGCCGTCCCGGTCTAACCCTGACAAGGGTCAGTGCGACATTTCCCAGTGCTCTTCCTCGTCCATGCACGCCAGTGTGCAGCTTTAAGGGGCTTGGAGGAAAGAGCCCTGCGATGGACTGGCGACTTTCTGGGCCTTCGCCCCTATGTAGCTGGGTTGGGCTCCAAGCGACCCCCGTGACCCTAGTGAGGATAAAGCGGGTTCAGAAAATGAATGAGGAGGAAAGACGGAGAGAGAGAACAAGAGAGAAAGAAAGACAAAGAATCAGGACCATGGACAGAGTTCTTCCATTACAGTGTGGTTGCAATGTAAGGCAGAATTCCATCTCCACGGGGCGGTTTGAGAAATGCCAGAACTAAGTGTGAAGCTTTACGTTCTGCTTGAGACAAAACATCTATGTCTCAAAAGTGACCAAATCAGCTTCTGCTTGCGTGAAACGCTATAAAATGACATTTTTACCAATCGAGTGAGAAAAGCATGAAAACACTAAAAACAAGTCAGAAATAAGTGTTTTATGGCAGTTTCTTAAAAGTCTTCTTAAATCATAAAGTTCTGCTTGAAAAAAAAACATCTTTGTCTCAAAGTGACCAAAACAGCTTCTTTTCGCGTGAAACGCTCAAAAATGACACGTTCTCCTCTTCTACTCAGAAAAGCATGAAAACACTAAAAACAAGTCAGAAAAAAGTGTTTCATGGCTGTTTTGTCACAGTCTTATCAGTTCATGACATTTTGATTGAGAAAAAAACATCCTTGTCACAACGTGAAAAAAAAAAAATTCTTATCGTCTGAAAAACTCAAAAATTACATTTTTGCCTCTTCTACTCAGAAAACCATGAAAATGCTAAAAACAAGTCAGAAAAAAGTGCATTGTGGCAGTTTCTTAAAAGTCTTCTCAAATCATGAAGTTCTTCTTGAAAAAAACATCTTTGTCTCAAAGTGACCAAAACAGCTTCTTTTCGCGTGAAACGCTCAAAAATGACATTTTTTCCTCTTCTACTCAGAGACGCATGAAAACACTAAAAACAAGTCAGAAATAAGTGTTTTATGGCTGTTTTGTCAAAGACTTACCAGTTCATATAATTTTCCTTGAGACAAAAACATTCTTTTCTTAAAGTGACCGAAACAGCTTCTAATCGTCTTAAACGCTCAAAAATGACATTTTTGCCTCTTCTACTCAGATAAAAAGGAAAACCGAGAGGTCTGGGCATTGTGGTGAGCGTGTAGCCCAGCGCTAGGATTTCAGGGAACCTAGCCTCCTAGCCTTGAGCCTGGAACTTAACACGAGACCGGAGTCCGGAGTCCGTTGCCTGGAAATGACCCCAAACATGAAGCCCGGATAATGGAGCCCGGAACCCGGAGGCCGGAGCGCGGAGCCCGGAGTCCGGAGGCCTGAGACCGGAGTCCTGAGTCCGGAGCCCGGAGTCCCAAGCCTGGAGCTGAACCCAAGCCAGTAGTCTGGAGCGTTAACCTGGAGAACGTAGCCATCCACTTATAAATAACCTGGAGCCTTAAGTCTGGAGGGCGGAGCCTGGAGCGCGGAGCTTAGAGACACGAGCTTAAGGACCGGAGCTCGGAGCCCAGATCCTCAAACTGACCACGTGCCTTGAGCCCTGAGCCCGGAGCTTGGAGCTGACCAAGAGCATATAGCCTGGATCCCGGAGCCTGGAACTTACCTCGAGTCTGGTGCCCGGAGCATGGAGCCGTAAGCGTAGAGCCGTGAGCATGGAGATTTGAGCCAGGAGTCCGGAGCCCTGAAATGACCCCGTGCCTGAAGCCTGAGGCCTGGAGCGCGGAGCAAGGAGCGTGGAGCCTAGAGCCTGTGCCTGGAGCCATGAGCTTGGAGCCTGGAGCCTGGAGCCTGGAGCCTGGAGCCTGGAGCCTGGAGCGTGGAGCCTGGAGCCTGGAGCCTTGGAGCTTGGAGCCTGGAGCCTGGAGCCTGGAACTGACCCCGAGCACGGAACCTTGAGCCCGGACCCTGGAGCCCGTAGACTGGAACTGATCCTGAGCCTTGAGCCTTGAGCCATGAGCCTGGAGACTGGAAACCTGGAACTGACCAAAAGTTCAAAGCCTGGAACCTTGAATCTTCAGCCCGGAGCGTGGAAATGACCCTGTTCCAAGAACCTGGAGTTGAAACCCCGGCATGGAACTTTCCCTGAGGCCGAAGCCTGGAGCCTGGAGCCCGGAGCCCACAGACCAGAGCATGGAATAAACCCCAAACCCGAAACCTTGGTCATGAAGACCGGAGTCGGGAACTGATCGCGAGCCCAGACCCTGAAGCGTTGAGCTTGGAGCCAGGAGCCTTTAGCCATGAGCTTAGAGCGTAGAGCCTGGAAGAAGACCCAGAGCCCAAAGCCTGGAGCCCGGAGCCTGGTGCCTGGAGCCTGGAAATGACCCTCAGCAAGGAACCTGGAGCCTTGATCTTAAGTTTGGGTCATGGAGCCCTGAGCCTTTAGCCCGATGCGCAGTGCCTGAAACTGAACCCGAACGTAGAGGCTGGAGCTTTGAGACCGGAGCATGGAAAAGACACCAAGCCCGGAGTTCTGAGCCTGGAACCAGGAGCCTGGAGCACAGAGTCTGCAACTGACCAAGACCCTGGAGCATGTAGCCGTGAGCCTGGAGCCTGGAGCCATGAGCCTGGAGCCTGGAGCCTGGCGCCTGGCGCCTTGAGCCGCGAGCCTGGAGCCTGGAGCCTGGAGCCTGGAGCCTGGAGCCTGGAGCCTGGAGCCTGGAGCCTGGAGCCTAGTGCACGGAATCTTGAGCCCAGACCTTAAAGACTGGAGCCCAGAACCAAGATACTCGAACTGATCCCGAGCCCAGAGGAAAGAAACTGGAGCCTTGAACTGACCATGAACATTGATCCTTGATCCCTGAGCCTGGAGCCCGAACCCTGGAACTTACCCTAAGCCTGGAGTCCGTAGCATGGAGCTGTGAGCTTGGAGCTTGGCACATAGAGCCTGGAACTGACCTTAAGTCCGGACCTTGGAGCCCGGAGCCAAAAAATGACTCCGAGCCCGGAGCCCTGAACATGGAGCGTGGAGCCTGGAGCCTGGAACTGACCCCGAGCACAGAACCTTGAGCTCGGAACCTGGGGTCCGGAGCATGGATTCGTGAGCATGGAGCCATGACCCTGGAGCTGCGAGGCCAAAGCCTTGTACTTACCCCGAGTCAAGAGCCTGGAGCCTGGAGTCTTGAGCCAGGAGCCTGGAAATGACCCTGTGCCTGGAGCCTGGAGTCCAGAGACTGGAACTGACTCCGAGCACGGAACCTTGAGTCAGGACCCTGAAGCCTGGAGCCTGGAGCCTTGAGCTCGGAGCATTGAGCCGTGAGCATGGAGCTGTGAGCCTGGAGCCAGGAGCCTGGAGCCTGGAGCCTGGAGCCCAAAGCCTGGAACTGACTCCGAGTCCAAAGCCTTGATTCTGGAGCCCGGAGCGTGGAAATGAGCCCGTTCCCAGAGCCTTCAGCTCAGGGCGTGGAACCCCGAGTATGGTACTTAGCCCGAGCCTGAAGCCTGGAGCCTTAAGCCTGGTGACCGGAACTTGGACCTGACCCAATGCATGGAGCCTGGAGTCTGGAGCCCACAGGCCAGGGCTTGGAATACACCCTGAACCCGAAACCTGGGTCCTGGTTCCCGGAGCCTTTAACTGATCCCGAGCCCAGAGCCTGGCGCTTTGAGCCTGGAGCTTTGAACCTGGAGCCTTGAGCCTGGAGCTCTGAGCCTGGAGCCATGAGCATGGAGCCAAGAACCTGGAAGAAGACCCCAAGCCCAAAGCCAGGAGCCTGGAGCCCAAACATGGAACTTACCCCGAGCAAGAAGCCTTGAGCCTGGAAACTGGAGCCTGGAGCCTTGAGGGGGGAGCACGGAGCCTGGAACTGACACTGAGCCCAGAGCCTTGAGCCCTGAGCCTGAAGCATGCAGCCCGGAGACTGGAAAAGACACCGACCCTGGAGCCTAGAGCTCAGAGCTTGAAGTATGGAGCCTTGAGCCTTGAGTCTTGAGGCTGGAGCATGGAACTGACCCCGAGCCCGGAGCCTGGAGCGCAGATCCTTGAGCCTGGAGCCAGGTGCCTGTAGCCTGGAACGCGTCGTCAGGAGCCTGGAGCACGAACCCTTGAACTTACTCCAAGCCTGGAGCCAGTAGCCTTGAGCCCGGAGCCAAGAAACAACCAGGATGTGCCCAGATCCCAGTTCCTGGAACATGGAACATGGAGCCTGGAACTGAAAGGAGAAAAGAACCTTGATCTTGGACCCTGAAGCCCGGCGCATGGAGTCATGAGCATGGAACCGGGAGCCGGGAGCCGGGAGCCTTTTACTGACCCCGAGTCCAGAGCCTTGAGCCTGGAGTCTGGAGACCGGAAAGAACCCCGTGCCTGGAGCCTGGAGCCTGGAGTCTGGAGCCTGGAGCCCAGAGCCTGGAACTGACCACATGCACGAAACCTTGAGCCAGGACCCTGGAGTCCGGAGACTGGAACTGACCCTGAGCCTGGAGCCTTTAGCTCGGAGCATTGAGCCGTGAGATTGGAGCCTGAAGCCTGGAGCCCGGAGCCTGGAACTGACCCCGAGTCTGGAGCCTGGATTCTGGAGCTCGGAGCGTGGAAATGACCCAGTTCCCAGAGCCTGGAGCCCGGAGCCTGGAACCGACCCCAAGTCTGGAGCCTGGAGCCTGGATTCTGGAGCTTGGATCATGGAAATGACCCCATTCCCAGAGCCTATAGCCCAGGGCGTGGAACCCCGAGCATGGAACTTACTCCGAGCCTGAAGCCGGGAGACCGGAACTTGGACCTGACCCAATGCCCGGAGCCTGGAGCCTGCAGGCCAGAGCGTGGAATACACCTTTAACCTGAAACCTGGGTCCTGGAGCCCCGAGCCTTGAACTGATCCCGAGCCAAGAGCCTGGAGCTTTGAGACAAGAGCCGGCAGCCTTTAGCCTGGAGCCAGGAGCGAGGAGCCAGGAGCCTGGAGCCCACAGTCTGAAGAATGGAGCCCGGAGCCGGGATCTGACACCGACCCTGGAACCTATCGTCTTGAGCCCAGAGTTTGAAGCATGGAGCCTTGAGCCTGGAGTCTAGGGCCTGGTGGCTGGAGCCATGAAACTCACCCTGAGCCTTGAGCCTGGAGTCTTGAGCCAGAAGAGTGGAACTGACCCCGAGAATGGAGCCTGGAGCCCGGAGCCTTGAGCCTGCAGCAAGGTGCCTTGAGCCTGCAGCAAGGTGCCTTGAGCCTGGAACACATAGTCACGAGCCTGGAGCATCGAGCCTGTAGCCTGGAACTGAACCTGAAATATGGAGCCTAAAACCTTGAGCCTGGAGCCAAGAACATACTCCGAGCCCAAACCCTTGATCACTTAGGAAAGAGCATGGAGCCTGGAGCCTGGAGCTTGGAAATAACCCTAAGAAAGGAACCTGGAGCCTTGACCTTGATTTTGGGTCATGGAGCCTGGAGCCTGGAGCCTGGAGCCTAGAGCCCGATGCGCAGTGCCTGAAACTGACCCCGAGCCTAGAGGCTGGAGCTTGGAGCCCGGAGCATGGAACAAACACCAAGCCCGGAGCCCTGTGCCTTGAACCAGGAGCCAGGAATGCAGAGCCTGGATCCTTTAGCCCGGAGCCTGGAACTGATCCCGAGCCTAGAGTCTTGAGCCGATAGCCTGGAGTAGTCAGTCTGCAACTGACCAACACCCTGGAGCCTTGAGCCTTGAGCCTTGAGCTTTGAGCTTGGAGCCGTGAGCGGTGAGCCTTGAGCCGTGAGCTTGGAAAACGGAGCCTGGAGCGTGAAAACTGGAGCCCGGAGCAAAAAACTGACCTTGATCCCAGAGCCTTGAGCCCAGAGCCCTTGAACCCTGGAACTTACCCCAAGCCTGGAGCCTGGAGCTCGGAGCATTGAGCCGTGAGCATGGAGCTTTGAGCCTGGAGCCACGAGCCCGGAGCCTGGAACTGACTCCGAGTTCTGAGCCTAGATTCTTGAGCTCAAAGCGTGGAAATGACCCAGACCCAGAGCCTGGAGCACAGGGCAAGGAACCCCGAGCATGGAACTTAGCCCAAGCCCGAAGCCTGGAGCCTTAAGCCTGGAGACCGGAACTTGGACCTGACCTGATGCCCGGAGCCTGGAGTCTGGAGCCCACAGGCCAGAGCATTGAACACACCCTGAACTCAAAACCTGGATCCTGGTGCCCGTAGCCTTGAACTGATCCTGAGACCCAGAGCCAAGAGCTTTTAGCCCAGAGCCTGGAGCCTTGAGCCTTGAGCCTGGAGCTTGGAGCCTGGAGCCATGAGCATGGAGCCTAGAGCCTGGAAGAAGACCCCAAGCTCAAAGCCAGGAGCCCGGAGCCTGGAAAAAACCTCGTTCCAAGTGCCTTGAGCCCTGGGCGTGAAACCCCAAGAATTGAACTTACCCCGAGCCAGAAGCCAGGAGCCTGAAGCCGGGAGACCGGAACTTGGAACCTATCCCCTTGCCCGGAGCCTGGAGCCTGGAGCCTGGAGCCTGGAGCCTGGAGCCTGGAGCCTTAAGCACACAACACGGAGCCTGGAGCCTTGAGCCTGGAGCCTGGAGCCTAGAGCCTATAGCCCGCAGCCCGGTGCTTGTAGAGCTAAGCCTGGTAAGTGGAGCCTTGAGCCTGGAACGCATAGCAATGAACCTGGACTATGGAGCCTGTAGCCTGGAACTGACCTCGAGCCCGAAAAGTGGAGCCTAAAACCTGGAGACCAGATCTTGGAACTGACCCCATGCCAAGAGCCTGGAGCCCAGAGCCTGGAGCCCAGAGCCTGAAACCTTGAGGGGGGAGCACGGAGCCTGGAACTGACCCCGACCCTGGAGCCTATAGCCTGGAGCCCAGAGCATGAAGCATGGAGCCTTGAGCCTGATGACTGGAGCCATAAACTGACCCTGAGCCTTGAGCCTGGAGTCTTGAGCCTGGAGAATGGAACTGACCCCGAGGCTGGAGCCTGGAGCCTGGTGCCCAGAGCCCGGAGCCCGAAACCTTGAGCCTGGAGCCAGGTATCATTAGCCTGGAATGGATAGTCACGAACCTTGAGCATAGAACCTGTATTCTGAAACTGTGCCCAAAATATGGAGCCTAAAACCTTGAGCCCGGAGCCACGAACAAAGCCTGCATCCCGGAGGAAGGAACGCGGAGCCTGGGGCCTGAAGCCTTGAGCCTGGAGCCTGCAAACGGGAGCCCGGAGACAATAAACTGACCCTGATCCCAGAGCCTTGAGCCCAGTGCCTAGATCTGACCCCGATCCCGGATCCTGGAGCGCGGTGTCTGGAACCTGGAGCCTGGTGCACGGAACATGGAGCCTGGAGCTGGAGCAATTAGCCCGGAGCCTGGAACTGACCCAGAGCCTGAAGCCTGGAGCCTGGAGCCTGGAGCCTGGAGGCTGGTACCCGGACAATGGAATTGCCCCAAAGCCAAAATCCCAGAGCCCGGAGCCTTGACGGCAGAGCCATGAGCCTTGAGCAGGGAGCCTGGAATCTGACGCCTGGAGAAAGGAGGCTTGAGCCCTGAGCCCGGAGCCTGGAACTTAACCCTAGCCCGGATTCTTGAAACCGGAGAATGGAGCGCAGAGACTGGATCACGGAGCCTGGAGGCTTGTGCCTGGAGCTTTCAAACGGGAGCCCGGAGCAACAAAATGACCCTGATCCCAGAGCCTTGAGCCCAGAGCCTCGAACTGACCCCGATCCCGAATCCGTGAGCTCGGTGTCTGGAACCTGGAGCCTGGTGCACGGAACCCGGAACCTTGAGCACGGAGCCAGGAGCCAGGAGCCTTGAGCCTGGAGCCTGTAAGTGAGCCCGAGCTTGGAGCCCTAACCCTGACCCTGGCCTCAGCCCTAACCCTGACCGGGCAAGAGGATGTGATTTTTAGTCCCAGTGTGAAACTTTAAGGTGGCTGATTAAGAAAGGGGGAGAGAGGGGGGGAATAAGACAGTAAGAAGGCAAAATATTCAATAATTTTTATTGATAGAGCACTTTTCGCAGACATAGTCAAAAAGTTCTTTACAGTGTTAAGCATAAATAATAATAATAATAATGGAATGGATTTATATAGCGCCTTTCTCGACACCCAAAGCACTTTACATTATTGACCCATTATTCATTCGCTCTCACATTCTCCCTCTGGTGGTGGTAAACTACATCTGTAGCCACAGCTGCCCTGGGGCAGGCCGACAGAAGCGTGGCTGCCATTTTGCGCCTACCTCTGACCACCACCAAACATTCATACACCAGTGTGGGTGGCACTGGAGGCAAGGAGGGTGAAGTGTCTTGCCCAAGGACACAACGGACTGACTAGGACAGAGTGGGATTCGAACCGCCAACCCTTCGGTTATTGGACAACTCGCTCTACCAACTGAGCCATGGCCGCCCCATAAATAAATAGTACAAACAAAATACAATTCAAATACCATTAAAACACAACAAAATACCATTACAATACATTTAAAATACGATAAATACAGCAAGTGCAATCAGTTTGTAGAAGCCCGAGTCACACCGAAGACAGGCAAGGAGGGCCAGAGTTCAGCCCCCACTGTGTGGCTGCAATGTGGGGCAGCATTCCGTCTCCACGGGACGGTTTGAAAAATACCAGAACTCAGTGTGCAGCTTTAAGGTGGCTGGAGGAAAGAGTGGGAGAGAGACAGAAAAAAAGAGTCAGACCAGGGAGAGGAGGAGTAGAGTTCTGAAAAATGGCCACAGACGTTTGAGTTTTACCGTTATCAAGCTCCACGTGAGAAAAGCACCAGAGGTCAAAAAGGGGCTAGGCTTACAGGGGTTCTGTCTGGAAAAAAACATAACAAAGTCCCACACAGGCCCGGACTGGCTAATCATGAGGACCGGGACAATTCCCGGTGGGCCAGTAAAATACATATATATATATATGTATATATATATGTATATATATATATATATATATATATATATATATATATATATATATATATATTAGAGGAATAATAATGTTGGAGATGTCGATGTGCACTCACTGTTGAAATAAATCCACATTGTGAAGCAACCTTTACTTGCGCTGAATTGGAAATATTTTAGAAAATACACTGAATTACAAGGCTTTGTAGAACAGTGTGTAGACCTAACATGTAAGGTTCTAATTCCATGATTTTAATTATAATTGATCGTGATCTAAAGTGGGCCGGTCTGAGGTATGAAACTCCAGGGCTGAAAATGAGTCTCAGTTCGGCCTTGGTCCCTACATACGGTTTGAGTTTTACCGTTATCCAGCTCCAGATGAGAAAAGAACCGGAGGGATCAGCTAACCGGCGTTCTGTCATTGAAAAAACATAACAGATTCCCACAAAGGCCTGGAAAAAAGACAGTCCACACGGTCCGCCTCAAGGTGGCTGGAAGAAAAAGGGGAGGGGAAGAACCAGGACCAGGGCGAGAGTTCTTCCTCGAGTGTGAGGCTCTGATGTGGGGCACACTGGGGGGATTTGAAAAAGTTCCACAACTCAGTGAGTAGCTTTAAGGGGGCTGGAGAGAAGAGAGGGGGAGAGAGGGGAAAAGATTAAGACCTGGAACAAGGTTTGGTTTCCGGCTAAAGTTGAGGAGAAGCCCCGGAGGTTAAAACAAAAAAAAAAAAAGGTGTTAGGCTTACAGGGGTTGTCTCTGGAAAAAAAAATTACAAAGTTACAGTTCATGTTTTATCATTATCCAGCTCCAGATGAGAAAAGAACCGGAGTTTAAAAAAGGGGTTAGGCTGACCGGTGTTCTGTCTCTGGAAAAATAACAATGTCCCACACGGGCTGGAAAAAAGACAGAGTCCACACCGTCCACCAGCTGTCCCGGTCTAACCCTGACAAGGGTCAGTGCGACATTTCCCAGTGCTCTTCCTCGTCCATGCACGCCAGTGTGCAGCTTTAAGGGGGTTGGAGGAAAGTGGGAGAGAGAGAACAAGAGAGAAAGAAAGACAAAGAATCAGGACCATGGACAGAGTTCTTCTGCTGGAGTGTGGTAAGGCAGAATTCCATCTCCACGGGGTGGTTTGAGAAATGCCAGAACTGAGTGTGAAGCTTTACGTTCTGCTTGAGACTAAACATCCTTGTCTCAAAAGTGACCAAATCAGCTTCGGGTTGCGTGAAACGCTATAAAATGAGATTTTTACCAATAGAGTCAGAAAAGCATGAAAACACGAAAAAAAAGTCAGAAATAAGTGTTTTATGGCTATTTTGTCAAAGTCTTATCAGTTCATGAGGTTTTGCTTGAGAAAAAAACATCCTTGTCACAACGTGACAAAAACAATTTCTTTTCGTCTGAAACGCTCAAAAATGGCATTTTTTCCTCTTCTACTCAGAAAAGCATGAAAACACTAAAAAAAAAAAGTCAGAAAAAAGTCTATTATGGTAGTTTCTTAAAAGTCTTCTCAAATCATGAAGTTCTGCTTGAAAAAAAAAACATCTTTGTCTCAAAGTGACCAAAACAGCTTCTTATCGTCTGAAACGCTCAAAAATGACATTTTTACCTCTTCTACTTAGAAAAGCATGAAAACACTAAAAACAAGTCAGAAATAAGTGTTTTATGGCTGTTTTGTCAAAGTCTTATCAGTTCATGACATTTTGCTTGAGAAAAAAACATCCTTGTCTCAAAGTGACCAAAACAGCTTCTTATCGTCTGAAACGCTCAAAAATGACATTTTTTCCTCTTCTAGTCAGAATAGTATGAAAACACTAAAAATAAGTCAGAAAAATGTGTATAATGGCAGTTTCTTAAAAGTCTTCTGAAATCATGAAGTCCTGCTTGAAAAAAAACATCTTTGTCTCAAAGTGACCAAAACAGCTTCTTATCGTCTGAAATACTCAAAAATGACATTTTTGCATTTTCTACTTAGAAAAGCATGAAAACACTAAAAACAAGTCAGAAAAAAAGTGTTTCATGGCTTTTTTGTCAAAGTCTTATCAGTTCATGACATTTTGCTTGAGAAAAAAAACATCCTTGTCTCAAAGTGACTAAAAAAGCTTGTAATCGTCTGAAACGCTCAAAAATGACATTTTTTCCTCTTCTACTCAGAAAAGCATGAAAACACTAAAAACAAGTCATAAATAAGTGTTTTATGGCATTTTTGTAAAAGTTTTCTAAATCATGAAGTTCTTTTTGACAAACATCCTTGTCTCAAAGTGACAAAAACAGCCTGTAGCCTGTACACCAGCGCTAGGAGCCGGGAGCCCGGAGCCCGGAGCCCGGAGCCCGGAGCCCGGAGCCCGGAGCCCGGAGCCCGGAGCCCGGAGCCCGTTGCCTGGAAATGACCCAAAACATGGAGCCCGGATAATGGAAGTCCGGAGGCCGGAGACTGGAGTCCTGAGTCCAGAGCCCGGAGCCCCGAGCCTGGAGCTGAACCCGAGCCAGTAGTCTGGAGCCGTTAACCTGGAGAACGGAGATATCCATTTACAAATAACCTTGAGCCTTAAATCTGGAGGGCGGAGCCTGGAGCGCGGAGCTTACAGACAAGAGCTTAAGGACTTGAGCTCGGAGCCCAGATCCTCAAACTGACCCCGTGCCTTGAGCCATGAGCGCGGAGCTTGGAGCTGACCAAGAGCACAGAGCCTGGATCTAGGAGCCTGGAACTGACCCTGAGCCTGGAGCCCGGAGCATGGAGCCGTAAGCGTAGAGCCGTGAGCATGGAGATTTGAGCCTGGAGTCCGGAGCCCTGAAATGACCCCGTGCCTGAAGCCTGAGGCCTGAAGCGCGGAGCAAGAAGCGTGGAGCCTAGAGCCCGTGCCTGGAGCCAGGAGCCTGGAGCCTGGAGCCTGGAGCCTGGAACTGACCCCGAGCACGGAACCTTGAGCCTGGACCCTGGAGCCTGTAGACTGGAACTGATCCCGAGCCTGGAGCCTGGAGCCATCAGCCTGGAGACTTGAAACCTGGAACTGACCCAAAGGGCACAGCGTGGAACCTGGAATCTGCAGCCCGGAGCGTGGAAATGACCCCGTTCTAGGAACCTGGAGTTGAAACCCCGGCATGGAACTTAGGCTTAGCCTGAAATGACCCCGTGCCTGAAGCCTGAGGCCTGGAGCGCGGAGCAAGGAGCGTGGAGTCTAGACCCCGTGCCTGGAGCCAGGAGCTTGGAGCTTGGAGCCTGAAGCCTGGATCCTTTTGCCCAGAGCCTGGAACTGATCCCGAGCCTAGAGTCTTGAGCCGGTAGCCTGGAGCACAGAGTCTGCAACTGACCAAGACCCTGGAGCCTTGAGCCTGGAGCTTGGAGCCTGGAGCCTTGAGCCTTGAGCCTTGAGCCTGGAGCCTGGAGCCTTGAGCCTAGTGCATGGAATCTAGAGCCCAGACCTTAAAGACTGTAGCCCAGAACCAAGATACTCGAATTGACCCCGAGCCCGGAGGAAAGAACCCGGAGCCTTGAACTGACCATAAACATTGATCCTTGATCCCTGATCCTGTAGCCCGAACCCTGGAACTTACCCCAAGCCTGGAGTCCGTAGCATGGAGCCGTGACCTTGGAGCCTGGCGCATAGAGCCTGGGACTGACCTTAAGTCCGGACCTATGAGCTCGGAGCCAAGAAATGACCCCAAGCCCGGAGCTCTGAACATGGAGCGTGGAGCGCAGAGCCTGGAACTGACCCCGAGCACAGAACCTTGAGCTTTGAACCTGGGTTCCGGAGCATGGATCCGTGAGCATGGAGCCGTGACCCTGGAGCTGCGAGGCAAAAGCCTTGTTCTGACTCCGAGTCAAGAGCCTGGAGCCTGGAGCCTGGAGCCTGGAGCCTGGAGTCTGGAGACTGGAACTGACTCCGAGCACGGACCTTGAGTCAGGACCCAGAAGGCCGGAGACTGGAACTGACCCCGAGCCTGGAGCCTGGAGCTTGGAGCATTGAGCCGTGAGCATGGACCTGTGAGCCTGGAGACTGGAGCCAGGAGACAGGAGCCTGGAGCCTGGAACTTACTCCGAGTCCAAAGCCTTGATTCTGGAGCCTGGAGCGTGGAAATGACCCCGTTCCCAGAGCCTGCAGCCCAGGGCGTGGATCCCCGAGTATGGTGCTTAGCCCGAGCCCGAAGCCTGGAGCCGTAAGCCTGGAGACCGGAACTTGGACCTGACCCAATGCCCGGAGCCTGGAGTCTAGAGCCCACAGGCCAGGGCTGGAATAGACCCTGAACCCGAAATCTAGGTCCTGGTGCCTGGAGTCTTGAACTGATCCCGAGCCCAGAGCGTGGCGCTTTGAGCCTGGAGCTTTGAATCTGAAGCCTGGAGCCTTGAGCCTGGAGCTTGGAGCCTGGAGCCATGAGCATGGAGCCCTGGGCGTGAAACCCCAAGCATGAAACTTACCCTGAGCAAGAAGCCTGGAGCCTGGAGCCTGGAGTCTAGAGCCTTGAGCCTGGAGCCTTGAGGGGGGAGCACGGAGCCTTGAACTGACACTGAGCCCAGAGCCTTGAGCCCGGAGCCTGAAGCATGGAGCCCGGAGCTTGGAACTGACACCGGCCCTGGAGCCTAAAGCCTAGAGCTCAGAGTTTGAAGTATGGAGCCTTGAGCCTGGAGTCTAGAGCCTGGTGACTGGAGCCATGAACTAACCCAGAGCATTGAGCCTTGAGTCTTGAGCCCGGAGCATGGAACTGACCCCGAGCCCGGAGCCTGGAGCCCGGAGCCTTTAGCCTGGAGCCAGGTGCCTGTAGCCTGGAACGCGTAGTCAGGAGCCTAGAGCATAGAGACTGTAGCCTTGAACTGAGCCCGAAATAAGGAGCCTAAAACTTTGAGCCCGGAGCCACGAACATACTCCGAGCCCAAAGCGTCGATCCCTTAGGAAGGAGCCTGGAGCCTGGAAATGACCCCCAAGCAAGGAACCTGGAGCCTTGACCTTAAGGTTGGGTCATGGAGCCTGGAGCCTGGAGCCTGATTCGCAGTGCCTGAAACTGACCCCGAGCATAGAGGCTTGAGCTTGGAGCCTGAAGCATGGAACAGACACCAAGCCCGGAGCCCTGTTCCTAGAACCAGGAGCCAGGAGTGCGGAGCCTGGATCCTTTAGCCCGGAGCCTGGAACTTATCCTGAGCTTAGAGTCTTGAGCCAATAGCCTGGAGCACGGAGTTTGAAACTGACCAAGACCCTGGAGCCTGGAGCGTGGAGCGTGGAGCTTGGAGCCGTGAGCGGTGAGCCTTGAGCCGTGAGCATGGAGCCCAGAGCCCGGAGCCCGGAGCCCGGAGCCCGGAGCCCGGAGCCCGGAGCCCTGAGTGTGCAAACTGGAGCCCGGAGCAGAAAACTGACCCTGATCCCAGAGCCTTGAGCAATGAGACCTTGAACTCTGGAACTTACCCCAAGCCCCGAGCTTGGAGCTTGGAGCATTGAGCCGTGAGCATGGAGCTCTGAGCCTAGAGCCACGAGCCCGGAGCCTGGAACTGACTCCGAGTTTGGAGCCTGGATTCTTGAGCCCAAAGCGTGGAAATGACCCAGTCCCAGAGCCTGGAGCCAAGGGCATGGAGCCTAAAGCCTGGAAGGAGACCCCAAGCTCAAATCGAGGAGCATGGAGCCTGGAAAAAACCTCGTTCCAGGAGCCTGGATCCCTGGGCGTGAAACCCCAAGCATTGAACTTACCCCGAGCCAGAAGCCTGGAGCCTGACACCGGAACTTGGAACCTATCCCCTTGCACGGAGCCTAGAGCCTGGAGCTTGGAGCCTGGAGCCTTGAGCCTGGAGCCTGGAGCCTGGAGCCTTGAGCCTGGAGCCCGTAACACGGAGCCTGGAGCCAATAGCTCGCAGCCCGGAGCCTCGAGAGCGAAACCTGGAGAGCGGAGCCTGGAGCCTGGAGCCTGGAGCCTGGAGCCTGGAGCCTGGAGCCTGGAGCCTGGAGCCTGGAACTGACCAAAAGCCCGGAGCCAAGAGCTTTAACCATGCAGACTTGAGCATGGAGCCTGGAGCCTGAAGCCTAGAGCGTGGAACTGACTAAAAGCCTTGAGCTTGGAGGCTTGAGCTTGGAGCAAGGAACTCACCCCGAGCCTTGAGCCTGGAGCCATGAGCCTTGAGCATTGAGCCTTCAGCCAGGTGCCAGTAGCCTGGAGCCTGGTACGCGTAGCAACGAGCCTGGAACGAGCCATTAGCCTGGAACTAACCTCGAGCCAGAAATGTGGAGCCTTAAAGCATGAGACCGGAACTTTGAAATGAAGCCATGCAAAGAGCCTGGACCCCGGAGACTGGAGCCTTGAGCGGGAGCCCGGAGCCTGGAACTGACACTGAGACCAGAGCCTTAAGCGTGGAGCCTGGAGCCTTGAACTGACCCCGAGAATGGAGCCTTTAGCCTGGATCCAAGAGCTTGAAGCATGGATCCTGGAGAGAGGAGCCTGGAGCCTGGAGCCTGGAACCTGGAGCCTGGACCCTGGAGCCTGGAGCCTGGAGCCTGGAGCCTGGAGCCTGGAACTGACCAAAAGCCCGGAGCCAAGAGCTTTAACCATGCAGACTTGAGCATGGAGCCTGGAGCCTGAAGCCTAGAGCGTGGAACTGACTAAAAGCCTTGAGCTTGGAGGCTTGAGCTTGGAGCAAGGAACTCACCCCGAGCCTTGAGCCTGGAGCCATGAGCCTTGAGCATTGAGCCTTCAGCCAGGTGCCAGTAGCCTGGAGCCTGGTACGCGTAGCAACGAGCCTGGAACGAGCCATTAGCCTGGAACTAACCTCGAGCCAGAAATGTGGAGCCTTAAAGCATGAGACCGGAACTTTGAAATGAAGCCATGCAAAGAGCCTGGACCCCGGAGACTGGAGCCTTGAGCGGGAGCCCGGAGCCTGGAACTGACACTGAGACCAGAGCCTTAAGCGTGGAGCCTGGAGCCTTGAACTGACCCCGAGAATGGAGCCTTTAGCCTGGATCCAAGAGCTTGAAGCATGGATCCTGGAGAGAGGAGCCTGGAGCCTGGAGCCTGGAGCCTGGAGCCTGGAGCCTGGAACTGACCCCAAGCCTTGAGCTTTTAGGCTTGAGCCCGGAGAAAGGAACTTACCACGAGCCTGGAGCCTGGAGCTTGGAGCCTTGAGCCTTGAGCCTTCAGCAAGGTGCCAGTAGCCTGGAGCCTGGTACGCGAAGGAACGAGCCTGGAAAATATAGCCATTAGCCTGGAACTAACCCCGAGCCTGAAATGTGGAGCCTAAAAGCTGGAGACCGGAACTTTGAAATGACCCCATGCCCAGAGCCTGGAGCCCGAAGCCTGGAGCCTTGAGCGGGAGCCCGGAGCCTGGAACTGACACTGAGACCGGATCCTGAAGCATGGAGCCGAGAGCCTTGAACTGACCCCGAGCATGCAGCCTTTAGCCTGGATCCAAGAGTTTGAAGCATGGATCCGGGAGCCCGGAGCCTTGAGCCTGGAACTGACCCAGAGCCTGAAGACTGGAGCCTGAAGCCTAGTACCCAGAGAATTGAACTGCCCCAAAGCCCAAAGCCTGGAGCCCGGAGCCTTGACCGCGGAGCCATGAGCCTTGAGCAGGGAGCCCGGAATCTGAAGCCTGGAGACAGGAGGCTTGAGCCCGGAGCCTGGAGCCTGGAACTTAACCCTAGCCCGGATTCTTGAAACCGGGGAATGGAGCGCAGAGCCTGGATCCCGGAGCCTGGAGTATGGAGCCTTGAGCCTGGAGCCCTTAACTGACCCCAAGTCCGTAGCATGGAGCCTGGAGTTTGGAGCCTGGAGCCTGGAGCGCTTAACTGACCCAAAGCCCGGAGCATGGAGCATGGAGCCTTGAGCTTGGAGCCTTGATCCTGGAGCCTGGAACCTGGAGTCCAAAGCCTGGAACTGACACTGAGCCTGGAGCCTAGAGCCTGGAGCCTGGAGCCTGGAGCCTGGAGCCTGGAGCCTGGAGCCTGGAGCCTGGAGCCTGGAGCCTGGAGCCTGAAGCCTGGAACCCAGATCCCACAGCCTGGAAATTACCCTGAGCAAGGAACCTGGAGCCTTGACCTGGTTTTTTTGGCACAGAGCCTAGAGCCGGGAGCCCAATGCACGGGGCCTGAAAAACACCCCCAGCCTAGAGGCTTGAGCCTGGAGCCCGGAGCATGGAACTGACCCCAAGCCCGGAGCCCTGTGCCTGGAACCAGGAGCCTGAAGCGCCGGAGCCTGGATCCTTTAGCCTGGAGCCTGAAACTGATACCGAGCCTGGAGTCTGGAGCCGGTAGCCTGGAGCACAGAGCCTGCAACTGACAAAGAACCTGGAGCCTGGGGCCTTGAGCCTGGAGCATGTAGCCGTGAGCCTGGAGCCTGGAGCCTGGAGTCTGGAGCCTTGAGTTGAGTGCGTGGAATCTAGAGCCCAGACCTTAAAGACTGGAGCCCGGAACCCAGATACTCGAAGTGACCCCGAGCCCGGAGAAAAGAACCCGGAGCCTTGAACTGACCATGAACATTGAGCCATGATCCCTGAGCCTGGAACCCGAACCCTGGAACTTACCCGAAGCCTGGATCCCATAGCATGGAGCCGTGAGCTTTGAGCCTGGAGCATAGAGCCTGGAACTGACCTTAAGTCAGTTCCAGTTCCTTGGAGCCCGGAGCCAAGAAATGACCCCGAGCCCGGAGACCCTGAACATGGAGCGTGGAGCGTGGAGCCTTGAACTGACCCCGAGCACAGAACCTTGAGCTCGGAGCCTGGGCCGAGCATGCCGGAGCATGGAGCCGTGAGCATGGAGCCGTGAGCCTGGAGCCAGGAGTCCAAGCCTTGTACTGACCCCGAGTAAAGAGCCTGGAGCCTGGAGTCTTGAGCTCGGAGCCTGGAAATGACCCTGTGCCTGGAGCCTTGAGCCCGGAGCCTGGAATTGACCCCGAGCACAAAACCTTGAGCCAGGACCCTGCAGCCCGGAGACTGGAACTGACCCCGAGCCAGGAGCCTGGAGCCTGGAGCCTGGAGCTCGGAGCATTGAGCCGTGAGCATGGAGCCGTGAGCCTGGAGCCGTGAGCCTTGAGTCCGGAACCTGGAACTGACCTCAAGGGTGGAGCCTTGAACATGGATTCTGGAGCCCGGAGTGTGGAAATGACCCTGTTCTAAGAGCCTGGAGCCAGGGGAGTGGATCCTCGAGCATGGAACTTAGCCCGAGCCCGAAGCCTGGAGCCTGAAGCCAAAAGGCCAGAGCATGGAATAGACCCCGAACCTGAAACCTGGGTCATGGAGACCGGAGTCTGGAACTGATCTTGAGCCTAGAGACTTGAGCTTTGAGCCTGGAGGTTTGAGCCTGGAGCTTTGAGCCTGGAACCTTGAACCTGGAGCCGAGAGCCTGGAAGAAGACCCCTAGCCCAAAGTATGGAGCCTGAAAAAATCCCTGTGCCTGGAACCTGGAGCCTGGAGCCCTAGGTGTGGAACCCCAAGCATAGAACTTAGCCAGAGCAAGAAGCCTGGCGCCTGACAGGCGGGAGACCGGAACTTGGAACTGACTCCCTGCCCGGAGCCTGGAGCCTGGACCCGTGAGCCTTCAGCCTTCAGCCTTCAGCCTTCAGCCTTCAGCCTTCAGCCTTGAGCCTGGAGCCTGGAGCCTGGAGCCTGGAGTCTGGAGCTTGAGGCCTTGAACTTGGAGCCAACAGCCTGGAGCCTGGAACAGAACCGGAGACTGGAGCCTAGAGACTGGAGCATGGGACGGACCCTGAATCTGGAGCCCGGATACTCAATCGATGAGCCTGGAGCCTGGAACCTGGAGCCCAGAGCCTGGAACTGACGTCGAACCCGGACCCTAGAGCCTAGAGCCCAGAGTCTCGAACTGATAATCAGCCTGGAGCCTGGAGACTGGAACTTATCCCGAACCTTAATCCTGGAGCCTGGAGCCTGGAGCCTGGAGGCCGGAGCCTGGAGGCCAGAGCCTGGAACTGATCACGAGCCCATAGCCTGGAGCGCAGAGTCTGGAGCTTGGAGCCTGGAGTCTGGAGCCCTGAAGAAGACCCTGAGCCAAAAGGCTGGAGCCCGGAGCCCGGAGCCCGGAGCCCGGAGCCTGACGCCAGGAACCTCGAGACTAGAACTGAACCCGAGAATGGAGCCTGGAGCTGACCCTTAGCCCAGAGCCTGGATCCTTGATTGCGGAGCCTTGAGCCCGGAGCTTCGAGCTTGGAACTGACCCCGACCATGGAACCTGGGGCCTGGAACCCGGAGCCTGGAACTGATCCCGAAACCGGAGCCATGAGCTTTGAGCCGGAAGCTTTGAGCCGGGAGCATGGAGCCTGCAGACTGGAAATAACCCTGTGCCCGGAGTCTTGAATTCAGGGCGTGGAACCCGGAGCCTGGAACTTACCCAAAACCCGAAGCCTGGAGCCTGAAGCCTGGATCCAAGAACTTTGAACCTACCCCATGCCCGGAGCCTTGTGCCTGGAGCCTGGAGCTCGTAGACTGGAACTGATCCCGAGCCTGGAACCTAGAGCTCGGAGCATTGAGCCTGGAGTCTGGAGCCTGGAGCCTGGAGCCTGGAGCCTGGAGCCTGGAGCCTGGAGCCTGGAGCCGTGAGACTGGAGCCTGGAACTGACCCAAAGTGCGCAGCCTGGAACCTAGATTCTTCAGCCCGGAGCGTGGAAATGACCCTGTTCTAAGAACCTGGAGGCCAGGGATGAAACCCCAGCATGGAACTTACCCTGAGCCTGAAACCTGGAGTCTGGAGCCCACAAGCCAGAGTGTGGAATAAACCCAAAACCCTGGTACTGGAGACCGGAGTCGGGAACTGATCGCGAACCCAGAGCCTGGAGTTTTGAGCCTGGTGACAGGAGCCTTTAGCCATGAGCCTGGAGCCTTGAACCTGGAAGAAGACCCAGAGTCCAAAGCCTTGAGCCCGGAGCCTGGAGCCTGGAAATGACCCTCATCAAGGAACCTGGAGCCTTGACCTTAAGTTTGGGTCATGGAGCCTGGAGCCTTGAGCCCGATGCGCAGTGCCTGAAACTGAACCCAAGCGTAGAGGTGTGAGCTTGGAGCCCGGAGCATGGAACAGACACCAAGCCCGGAGCCCTGTGCCTTGAACCAGGAGCCTGGAGTGCGGAGCCTGGATCCTTTAGCTCGGAGCCTGAAACTGATCCCGTGCCTAGAGTCTTGAGCCGGTAGCCTGGAGCACAGAGTCTGCAACTGACCAAGACCCTGGAGCCTGGAGCCTGGAGCCTGGAGCCTGGAGCCTGGAGCCTGGAGCCTGGAGCCTGGAGCCTGGAGCCTGGAGCTTGGAGCCGTGAGCCTGGCACCTTGAGCCGTGAGCCTGGAGCCTGGAGACTAGTGCACGGAATCTTGAGCCCAGACCTTAAAGACTGGAGCCCAGAACCAAGATACTCGAAGTGACCCCGAGCCCGGAGGAAAGAACCCGGAGCCTTGAACTGACCATGAACATTGATCCCTGAGCCTAGAGCCTGAACCCTGGAACTTACCCCAAGCCTGGAGCCCGTAGCATGGAGCCGTGAGCTTTGAGCCTGGCACATAGAGCCTGGAACTGACCTTAAGTCAGTTCCAGTTCATTGGAGCCCGGAGCAAAGAAATGACCCCGAGCCCGGAGCCCTGAACATGGAGCGTGGAGCGTGGAGCCTGGAACTGACCCCGAGCATTAAACCTTGAGCTCGGAACCTGTGGTCCGGAGCATGGATCCATGAGCATGGAGCCGTGACCCTGGAGCTGTGAGCCCAAAGCCATGTACTGACCCCAAGTCAAGAGCCTGGAGCATGGAGTCTTGAGCCAGGAGCCTGGAAATGACCCTGTGCCTGGAGCCTGGAGTCCACAGACTGGAACTGACTCCAAGCACGGAACCTTAATTCAGGACCAAGAAGCCCGGAGACTGGAACTGACCCCGAGCCTGGAGCCTGGAGCATGGAGCCTGGAGCCTGGAGCCTGGAGCCTGGAGCCTGGAGCCTGGAGCCTGGAGCTTGGAGCTCAGAGTATTGAGCCGTGAGCATGGAGCCGTGAGCCTGGAGCCAGGAGCCTGGAGCCTGGAGCCTGGAGCCCGGAGCATGGAAATGACCCCGTTCCCAGAGCCTGGAGCCCAGGGCGTGGAACCCCGATCATGGAACTTAGCCCGAGCCCGAGGCCTGGAGCCTTAAGCCTGGAGACCGGAACTTGGACCTGACCCAATACCCGGAGCCTGGAGTCAGGAGCCCACAGGCCAGGGCTTGGAATAAACCCTGAACACGAAACCTGGGTCCTGGTGCCCGGAGCCTTGAACTGATCCCGAGCCCAGAGCCTGGAGCTTTGAGCCTGGAGCTTTGAACCTGGAGCCTGGAGCCTGGAGCCTGTAGCCTGGAGCCTGGAGCTTGGAGCCTGGAGCCATGAGCATGGACCCAAAAGCCTGGAAGAAGACCCCAAGCCCAAAGCCAGGAGCCTGGAGCCCTGGGCGTGAAACCCCAAGCATGGAACTTTCCCCGAGCAAGAAGCCTGGAGCCTGAAGCCTGGAGCCTGGAGCCTTGAGGGGGGAGCACCGAGCCTGGAACTGACACTGAGCCCAGAGCCTTGAGCCCGGAGCCTGAAGTACGGAGCCTGGAGCCTGGAACTGACACCGGCCCTGGAGCCTATAGCCTAGAGCTCAAAGCTTGAAGTATGGAGCCTTGAGCCTGGTGTCTAGAGGCTGGTGACTGGAGCCATGAACTGACCCAGAGCCTTGAGTCCTGAGCCTGGAGCATGGAACTTACCCCGAGCCCGGGGCCTGGAGCCCGGAGCCCGGAGCCTGGAGCAAGGTGACTGTAGCCTGGAACGCGTAGTCAGGAGCCTGGAGTATAGAGCCTATAGCCTTGAACTGAGCCCGAAACAAGGAGCCTAAAACTTTGAGCCCGGAGCCACGTACATACTCCGAGCCCAAAGCCTTGATCCCTTATGAAGGAGCCTGGAGCCTGGAGCTTGGAAATGACCCCCAGCAAGGAACCTGGAGCCTTGACCTTAAGTTTGGGTCATGGAGCCTGGAGCCTGGAGCCTGGAGCCTGGAGCCTGGAGCCTGGAGCCCGATGCGCAGTGCCTGAAACTGACCCCGAGCCTAGAGGCTGGAGCTTGGAGCCCGGAGCATGGAACAAACACCAAGCCCGGAGCCCTGTGCCTTGAACCAGGAGCCAGGAGTGCGGAGCCAGGATCCTTTAGCCCGGAGCCTGGAAATGATCCCGAGCCTAGAGTCTTAAGCTGATACCCTGGAGCACGGAGTCTGCAACTGACCAAGACCCTGGAGCCTGGAGCCTTGAGCCTTGAGCTTGGAGCCGTGAGCAGTGAGCCTTGAGCCGTGAGCCTCGAGCCCAGAGCCTGGAGCCCGGAGCAAAAAACTGACCATGATCCCAGAGCCTTGAGCCCAGAGCCGTGGAACCCTGGAACTTACCCCAAGCCTGGAGCCTGGAGCCTTGAGCTAGGAGCAATAGCCGTGAGCACGAGCCCGGAGCCTGGAGCCTGGAGTCTGAAGCCCAGAGGCCAGAGCTTTGAGCTTTTAGCCCACAGCCTGGAGCCTTGAGCCTTGAGCTCGGAGCCTGGAGCCATAAGCATGGAGCCTAGAGCCTGGAAGAAGACCCCAAGCTCAAAGCCAGGAGCCCGGAACCTGGAAAAAACCTCGTTCCAAGAGCATTGAGCCCTGGGCATGAAACCCCAAGCATTGAACTTACCCTGAGCCAGAAGCCTGGAGCTTGAAGCTGGGAGACCGGAACTTGGAACCTATCCCCTAACACGGAGACTAGAGCCTGGAGAATGGAGCCTGGAGCCTTGAGCCTGGAGCCTGAATCCCGTAACACGGAGCCTGAAGCCTGGAGCCAATAGCCCTCAGCCCGGAGCCTGGAGAGCGAAACCTGGAGAGCGGAGCCTGGAGCCTGGAGCCTGGAGCCTGGAGCCTGGAGCCTGGAGCCTGGAGCCTGGAGCCTGGAGCCTGGAGCCTGGAGCCAGCAAAACGGAGCCTGGAGCCTGGAGCCTGGAGCCTGGAGCCTGGAGCCTATAGCACGCAGCCCGGTGCTTGTAGAGCTAAGCCTGGAGAGCAGAGCCTTGAGCCTTGAGCCTGGAACTGACCCCGAGCCTGGAGCCCTGAGCCCTGAGCCTTGAGCTTTGAGCCTTTGTCTTGTAGCTCCTCAGACTCAGAAAGCAGATCCAGCAGCAGACACCAGCCATGAGCCCACAAGTCCAGAGTGGGCAGGTAGGACTGCTCATAGACTGAGGATTATTAGAATAAATAGGCTACAATGAAGAGGATGGTGTAGGCCTGTTCAGTATGAAAGGTGCTCTGAGATGCAAGATTATTCAGCACTACATGAATGAAACTGACACCAAGGCTTTGCAAAATAGAGGATTTGTGCTGAGAATTATGACCATTTTTAAAATGTGGTTTAGTGTCAGAAGTAGAGCAAAGGGATTGCGCCTGTCACTATGGAAGGAAAAGGTGAGCTATTGGAACAGACTGTGTGAACAAGGATTAGTTCAAGTAAAACCACTTTCTATACCCAAACGATAGTCCTGACCTATTTTATTTTTAATCATTAAAAGTGAGACAGTAAATACACAAAGCCCACAACTGAAAGGAAATAGCACAAAGTAATATCAAATAAGCCTGCATATTTTGCAAATGTCTTAACCAATCTTAATTCGTTAAGTAAGGCAAAATGTCTGTAGATATTATTTTTTACTGTGATACAGGTGCAGGCGAATCTAGGGAAACTGAAAGAAGAGTGAAAGGGAGAGCAGAGTCTACTGATGACAGAGGAGCAGCTCAGCAGCAGAACCATGAACTACTAATCAGAAATGAGACAGATGAAGATGAGTCTGTTGTTAGCTTTGATTTCTTTGCTCAAACTCAGTCATGGGATATACATACATTTTTTTCTTATCATCCTCGTAAAACCCCTAATATATATCAAAAGTTTCAAATAGCAAAGATGGAAAAACCTCAAGGAAGTTGTGATGGAAATCTTTTGTTGCAGAGGATATAAAAATGATAGCGTTATTAGAAAGTGAAGCAAGCTTTTTTTTTTTTAATTATTTTTTTATTTAATGTTTTTATATTTTCTTTTATTTCATTTCAAATATTTCAAAGTTTTGAAAAATGTTAACACATATAGATTCTGTTATTGTTGTGTTGCGAGGAATAATAATGTTGGAGATGTCGATGTGCACTCACTGTAGAAATAAATCCACATATTGAAGCAACCTTTACTTGCGCTGAATTGGAAATATTTTAGAAAATACACTGAATTAAAGGCTTTGCAGAACAGTGTGTAGACCTAACATGTAAGGTTCTAATTCCATGATTTTAATTATAATTGGTCGTGATCTAAATTGGGCCGGTCTGAGGTACGAAACTCCAGGGCTGAAAATGAGTCTCAGTTCGGCCTTGGTCCCTACATACGGTTCGAGTTTTACCGTTATCCAGCTCCAGATGAGAAAAGAACCGGAGCGATCAGCTAACCGGCGTTCTGTCTTTGAAAAAACATAACAGATTCCCACACAGGCCTTGGAAAAAAGACAGAGTCGACACGGTCCGCCTCAAGGTGGCTGGAAGAAAAAGGGGAGGGGACGAACCAGGACCAGGGCTAGAGTTCTTCCTCGAGTGTGAGGCTCTGATGTGGGGCCCACTGGGGGGGGGGGTGAAAAAGTTCCACAACTCAGTGAGCAGCTTTAAGGGGGCTGGAGAGAAGAGAGGGGGAGAGAGGGGAAAAGATTAAGACCTGGAACAATGTTTGGTTTCCGGCTAAAGTTGAGGAGAGGCCCCGGAGGTTAAAAAAAAAAAGGTGTTAAGGTTACAGGGGTTGTCTCTGGAAAAAAAATTACAAAGTTACGATTCATGTTTTATCGTTATCCAGCTCCAGATGAGAAAAGAACCGGAGCTTAAAAAAGGGGTTAGGCTGACAAGTGTTCTGTCTCTGGAAAAATAACAATGTCCCACACGGGCTGGAAAAAAGACAGAGTCCACACCGTCAACCAGCGGTCCCGGTCAAACCCTGACAAGGGTCAGTGCGACATTTCCCAGTGCTCTTCCTCGTCCATGCACGCCAGTGTGCAGCTTTAAGGGGCTTGGAGGAAAGAGCCCTGCGATGGACTGGTGACTTTTCCAGGGTCTACCCCGCCTTCGCCCCTATGTAGTTGGGTTGGGCTCCAAGCGACCCCTGTGACCCTAGTGAGGATAAAGCGGGTTCAGAAAATGAATGAGGAGGAAAGGGGGAGAGAGAGAACAAGAGAGAAGGAAAGACAACGAATCAGGACCATGGACAGAGTTCTTCCATTAGAGTGTGGTTGCAATGTAAGGCAGAATTCCATCTCCACGGGGCGGTTTGAGAAATGCCAGAACTAAGTGTGAAGCTTAACGTTCTGCTTGAGACAAAAAATCCTTGTCTCAAAAGTGACCAAATCAGCTTCTGCTTGCCTGAAACGCTATAAAATGAAATTTTTAACAATAGAGTCAGAAAAGCATGTAAACACCAAAAACAAGTCAGAAATAAGTGTTTTATGGCAGTTTCTTAAAAGTCTTCCTAAATCATAAAGTTCTGCTTGAAAAAAAAAACATCTTTGTCTCAAAGTGACCAAAACAGCTTCTTTTCGCGTGAAACGCTCAAAAATTACATTTTCTCCTCTTCTACTCAGAAAAGCATGAAAACACTAAAAACAAGTCAGAAAAAAGTGTTTCATGGCTGTTTTTTCAATGTCTTATCAGTTCATGACTTTTTGATTGAGAAAAAAATAACCTTGTCTCAATGTGACCAAAACAGCTTCTTATCGTCTAAAAAACTCAAAAATGACATTTTTGCTTCTTCTACTCAGAAAAGAATGAAAAAACTTAAAATACGTCAGAAAAAAGTGTATTATGGCAGTTTCTTAAACGTCTTCTCAAATCATGAAGTACTGCTTGAAAAAAAAAACATGTTTATCTCAAAGTGACCAAAACAGCTTCTTTTCGCGTGAAACGCTAAAAAATGACATTTTTTTCCTCTTCTACTCAGAGACGCATGAAAACACTAAAAACAAGTCAGAAAAAAGTGTTTCATGGCTGTTTTTTCAAAGTCTTTTCAGTTCATGACATTTTTCTTGAGAAAAAAACATCCTTGTCTCAAAGTGACCAAAACAGCTTCTTATCGTCTGAATCGCTCAAAAATGACATTTTTGCCTCTTCTACTCAGAAAAGCATGAAAACACAAAAAACAAGTCAGAAAAAAAGTTTATTATGGCAGTTTCTTATAAGTCTTCTCAAATCATGAAGTACTGCTGGAAAAAAAACATCTTTGTCTCAAAGTGACCAAAACAGCTTCTTTTCGCGTGAAACGCTAAAAAATGACATTTTTGCCTCTTCTACTCAGAGACGCATGAAAACACTAAAAACAAGTCAGAAAAAAGTGTTTAATGGCTTTTTTTGTCAAAGTCTTATCAGTTCATGACATTTTCCTTGAAACAAAAACATCCTTGTCTCAAAGTGACCAAAACAGCTTCTTATCGTCTGAAACGCTGAAAAATGACATTTTTTCCTCTTCTACTCAGAAAAGCATGAAAACACAAAAAAAAACAAGTCAGAAAAAAGTTCATTATGGTAGTTTCTTAAAAGTCTTCTCAAATTATGAAGTTCTGCTTTAGAAAACAACAATCTTGTCTTAAAGTGACAAAAACAGCTTCTTATCGTCTGAAACGCTCAAAAATGACATTTTTTCCTCTTCTACTCAGAAAAGCATGAAAACACTAAAAACAAATCAGAAATAAGTGTTTTATGGCATTTTTGTTAAAGTTTTCTCAAATCATGAAGTTCTGCTTGAAAAACATCCTTGTCTCAAAGTGACAAAAACAGCGTTTTCCACTTCTACTCAGAAAAGTAGAAAAACGCTAAAAACAAATTAAAAATAAGTGGTTTATGGATGTTTGTCAAAGACTTACCAGTTCATATAATTTTTCTTGAGACAAAAACAGTCTTTTCTTAAAGTGACCAAAACAGCTTCTTATGGTCTTAAACGCTCAAAAATGACATATTTGCCTCTTCTACTCAGAAAAAAAGGAAAACCGAGAGGTCTGGGCATTGTGGTGGGCCTGTAGCCCAGCGCAAGGATCTCCGGGAACCTAGCCTCCTAGCCTTGAGCCTGGTACTTAACACGAGACCGGAGCCCGTAGCCCGTTGCCCGTAGCCTGGAAATTACCCCAAACATGAAGCCCGGATAATGGAGCCCGGAACGCGGGGGCCGGAGCCCGTAGGCCGTAGGCCGGAGGCCGGAGACCGGAGTCCTGAGTCCGGAGCCCGGAGCCCGGAGCCCCAAGCCTGGAGCTGAACCCAAGCAAGTAGTCTGGAGCATTAACCTGGAGAACGGAGCCATCCACTTATAAATAACCTGGAGCCTTAAGTCTGGAGGGCGGAGCCTGGAGCGCAGAGCTTACAGACAAGAGCTTAAGGACTGGAGCTCGGAGCCCAGATCCTCAAACTGACCACGTGCCTTGAGCCCTGAGCCCGGAGCTTGGAACTGACCCCGAGTCTGGAGCCCGGAGCATGGAGCCGTAAGCTTAGAGCCGTGAGCATGGAGATTTGAGCCAGGAGTCCAGAGCCCTGAAAGGACCCCGTGCCTGAAGCCTGAGGCCTGGAGCGCGGAGCAAGGAGCGTGGAGCCTAGAGCCCGTCCCTGGAGCCAGGAGCTTGGAGCCTGGAGCCTGGAGCCTGGAGCCTGGAACTGACCCCGAGCACGGAACCTTGAGCCCGGACCCTGGAGCCCGTAGACCTGAACTGATCCCGAGCCTTGAGCCTGGAGCAATGAGCCTGGAGACTGGAAACCTGGAACTGACACAAAGTTCAAAGCCTGGAACCTTGAATCTGCAGCCCGGAATGTGGAAATGACCCCGTTCCAAGAACCTGGAGTTGGAACCCCGGCATGGAACTTACCCTGAGGCCGAAGCCTGGAGCCCGGAGCCCACAGACCAGAGCATGGAATAAACTACAAACCCGAAACCTTGGTCATGGAGACCGGAGTCGGGAACTGATCGCGAGCCCAGAGCCTGGAGCATTGAGCTTGGAGCCAGGAGCCTTTAGCCATGAGCTTGGAGCGTAGAGCCTGGAAGAATACCCAGAGCCCAAAGCCTGGAGCCCGGAGCCTGGAGTCTGGAGCCTGGAAATGCTACAAACCCTTTAGCCTTGACCTTAAGTTTGGGTCATGGAGCCCTAGCCTTGAGCCCGATGCGCAGTGCCTGAAACTGATCCCAACCTAGAAGCTGAAGCTTTGAGACCGGAGCAAGGAACAGACACCAAGCCCGGAGCCCTGTGCCTGGAACCAGGAGCCTGGAGTGAGGAGCCTGGATCCTTTAGCCCGGAGCCTGGAACTGATCCCACGCCAAGAGTCTTGAGTCGGTAGCCTGGAGCACAGAGTCTGCAACTGACCAAGACCCTGGAGCATGTAGCCGTGAGCCTGGAGCCTGGAGCCATGAGCCTGGAGCCTTGAGCCGTGAGCCTGGAGCCTGGAGCCTGGAGCCTGGAGCCTGGAGCCTAGTGCATGGAATCTTGAGCCCAGACCTTAAAGACTGTAGCCCAGAACCAAGATACTCGAAGTGACCCCGAGCCCGGAGGAAAGAACCCGGAGCCTTGAACTGACCATGAACATTGATCCTTGATCCCTGAGCCTGGAGCCCGAACCATGGAACTTACCCTAAGCCTGGAGTCCGTAGCATGGAACTGTGAGCTTGGAGCCTGGCACATAGAGCCTGGAACTGACCTTAAGTCCTTGGAGCCCGGAGCCAAGAAATGACCCCGAGCACAGAACCTTGAGCTCGGAACCTGGGGTCCGGAGCATGGATTCGTGAGCATGGAGCAATGCCCCTTGAGCTGCGAGGCCAAAGCCTTGTACTTACCCCGAGGCAAGAGCCTGGAGCTTGGAGTCTTGAGCCAGGAGCCTGGAAATGACCCTGTGCCTGGAGCCTGGAGTCCAGAGACTGGAACTGACTCCGAAAGCGGAACCTTGAGTCAGGACCCAGAAGCCTGGAGCCTTTTGCTCGGAGCATTGAGCCGTGAGCATGGAGCTGTGAGCCTGGAGACTGGAGACTGGAGCCAGGAGCCTGGAGCCCGGAGCCTGTAACTGACTCAGAGTCCAAAGCCTTGATTCTGGAGCCCGGAGCGTGGAAATGACCCCGTTCCCAGAGCCTTCAGCTAAGGGGTGTGGAACCCCAAGTATGGAAATTTGCCCGAGCCCGAAGCCTGGAGCCTTAAGCCTGGAGACCGGAACTTGGACCTGACCCCATTCCCGGAGCCTGGTCTTGAGCCAGAAGAGTTGAACTGACCCCGAGAATGGAGCCTGGAGCCTAGAGCCTGGAGCCTGGAGCCTGCAGCAAGGTGCCTTGAGCCTGGAACACATAGTCACGAGCCTGGAGCATCGAGCCTGTAGCCTGGAACTGAGCCCGAAATATGGAGCATAAAACCTTGAGCCCGGAGCCACGAACCTACTCCGAGCCCAAACCCTTGATCCCTTCGGAAAGAGCATGGAGCCTGGAGCCTGGAGCTTGGAAATAACCCTCAGAAAGAAACCTGGAGCCTTGACCTTGATTTTGGGTCATGGAGCCTGGAGCCTGGAGCCTAGAGCCCGATTTGCAGTGCCTGAAACTGACCCCGGGCCTAGAGGCTGGAGCTTGGAACCCGGAGCATGGAACAGACACCAAGCCCGGAGCCCTGTGCCTTGAACCAGGGGCCAGGAGTGCGGAGCCTGGATCCTTTAGCCCGGAGCCTTGAACTGATCCCGAGCGTAGAGTCTTGAGCCGATAGCCTGGAGCAGTCAGTCTGCAACTGACCAAGACCCTGGAGCCTGGAGCCTGGAGCCTGGAGCCTGGAGCCTGGAGCCTTGAGCCTTGAGCCTGGAGCTTGGAGCCGTGAGCGGTCAGCCTTGAGCCGTGAGCTTTGAGCACGGAGCCTGGAGCGTGAAAACTGGAGCCCGGAGCAAAAAACTGACCTTGATCCCAGAGCCTTGAGCCCAGAGCCCTGGAACCCTGGAACTTACCCCAAGCCTGGAGCCTGGAGCTCGGAGCATTGAGCCATGAGCATGGAGCTGTGAGCCTGGAGCCACGAGCCCAGAGCCTGGAACTGACTCCGAGTTCTGAGCCTGGATTCTTGAGCCCGAAGCGTGGAAATGACCCAGACCCAGAGCCTGGAGCACAGGGCAAGGAATCCAAAGCATGGAACTTAGCCCAAGCCCGAAGCCTGGAGCCTTAAGCCTGGAGACCGGAACTTGGACCCGACCCAATGCCCAGAGCCTGGAGTCTGGAGCCCACAGGCCAGAGCATTGAACACACCCTGAACTCAAAACCTTGGTCCGGGTGCCCGGAGCCTTGAACTGATCCTGAGCCCAGAGCCATGAGCTTTTAGCCCAGAGCCTGGAGCCTTGAGCCTTGAGCCTGGAGCCTGGAGCCATGAGCATGGAGCCTAGAGCCTGGAAGAAGACCCCAAGCTCAAAGCCAGGAGCCCGGAGCCTGGAAAAAAACCTCGTTCCAAGTGATTTGAGCCCTGGGCGTGAAACCCCAAGCATTGAACTTACCCCGAGCGAGAAGCCTGGAGCCTGAAGCCGGGAGACCGGAACTTGGAACCTATCCCCTTGCCCGGAGCCTGGAGCCTGGAACTGACCCAGAGCCTGAAGCGTGGAGCCTGGAGCCTTGAGCCTGGAGCCTGAAGCCTGGTACCCGGACAATGGAATTGCCACAAAGCCAAAATCCCAGAGCCCGGAGCCTTGACCGCAGAGCCATGAGCCTTGAGCAGGGAGCCTGAAATCTGAGGCCTGAAGACAGGAGGCTTGAGCCCTGAGCCCGGAGCCTTGAACTTCACCCTAGCCCGGATTCTTGAAACCGGACAATGGAGCGCAGAGCCTGGATCACTGAGCCTGGAGCCTTGTGCCTGGAGCTTTCAAACGTGAGCCCGGAGCAACAAAATGACCCTGATCCAAGAGCCTTGAGCCAAGAGCCTCGAACTGACCCCGATCCCGGATCCTGGAGCTCGGTGTCTGGAACCTGGAGCCTGGTGCACGGAACCTGGTGTCTGGAGCCCGGAGTCTTGAGCCCGGAGCCTGGAACTGACCCAGAGCCGGAAGCCTGGAGCCTGAAGCCTGGTACCCGGAGAATGGAACTGCCCCAAAGCCCAAAGCCTGTAGCCCTTAGCCTTGACCGCAGAGCCATGAGCCTTGAGAAGGGAGCCCGGAATCTGAAGGAGAAAGGAGGCTTGAGCCCTGAGCCCGGAGCCTGGAACTTAACCCTAGCCCGGATTCTTGAAACCGGAGAATGGAGTGAAGATCCTGGATCCCGGAGCCTGGATCCTGGAGTCTGGAGCCTGGAGCCTGGAGCCTGGAGCCCTTAACTGACCCCAAGCCCTGAGCATGGAGCATGGAGCCTGGAGCCTAGTGTTTTGAGCCTGGAGCCTGGAGCTCTTAACTGGCCCAAAGCCCGGAGCATTGAGCATGGAGCTTGGAGCCTTGAGCTTGGAGCCCGGAACCTTGAGCCCAAAGCCTGGAACTGACACTGAGCCTGGAGCCTTGAGCCTGGAGCCTGGAGCCTGGAACCCAGAGCCCACAGCCTGGAAATTACCCTGAGCAAGGAACCTGGAGCCTTTACCTGGTGTTTGGGGCACGGAGCCTGGAGCCCGATGCACGGTGCCTGAAACTGACCCCAAGCCTTGAGGCTTGAGCCTGGAGCCCGAAGCCCGAAGCATGGAACTGACCCCAAGCCCGGAGTCCTGTGCCTGGAACCAGGAGCCTGAAGCGCGGAGCCTGGATCCTTTAGCCTGGAGCCTGAAACTGATACTGAGCCAGGAGTCTGGAGCCGGTAGCCGGGAGAACGGAGCCTGCAACTGACCAAGACCCTGGAGCCTGGCGCCTTGAGCCTGGAGCATGTGGCAGTGAGCCTGGAGCCTGGAGCCTGGAGCCAGGACCCTGGAGCCTGGAGCCTGGAGCCGGGAGCCTTGAGCCTAGTGCGCGGAATCAAGAGCCCAGATCTTAAAGACTGGAGCCCGGAACCCAGATACTCAAAGTGACCCCGAGCCCAGAGAAATGAACGCGGAGCCTTTAACTGACCATGAACATTGAGCCTTGATCCCTGAGCTTGGAACACAAAACGCTGGAACTTACCCCAAGCCTGGATCCCGTAGCATGGAGCCGTGAGCTTTGAGCCTGGAAATTAGAGCCTGGAACTGACCTTAAGTCCGGAGATTGAAGCCCGGAGTCAAGAAATGACCCCGAGCCTGGACACCCTGAACATGGAGCGTGGAGCGCGGAGCCTGGAACTGACCCCGAGCACAGAACCTTGAGCTCGGGGCCTGGGGCCCGGAGCCCGGAGCATGGAGCCGTGAGCCCAAAGCTTTGTACTGACCCCGAGTCAAGAGCCTGGAGTCTTTAGCAAGGAGCCCGGAAATGACCCCGAGCACAAAACCTTGAGCCAGGACCCTGCAGCCCGGAGACTGGAACTGACCTCGAGCCTGGATCCTGGAGCCCTGAGCTCGGAGCATTGAGCCATGGGCATGGAGCCGTGAGCCTGGAGCCTGGAGTCCGGAACCTGGAACTGACCTCGAGGGTGGAGCCTTGAACCTGGATTCTTGAGACCGGAGTGTGGAAATGACCCCGTTTTCAGAGCCTGGAGCCAGGGGCGTGGATCCCCGAGCATGGAACTTAGCCCAAGCCCGAAGCCTGGAGCCTGGAGCCTGGAGTCTGGAGCCTGGAGCCTGGAGCCTGGAGCCTGGAGCCTGAAAGCAAGAGCATGGAATACACCCCGAACCTGAAACCTGGGTCCTGGATACCGGAGTCTGGAACTGATCTTGAGCCCAGAGACTGGAGCTTTGAGCCTGGAGCCTTGAACCTGGAGCCGAGAGCCTGGAAGAAGACCCCTAGCCCAAAGCCTGGAGCCCGGAGCCTGGATAAACACCCTGTGCCTGGAGGTTGGAGCCCTGGGTGTGGAACCCCAAGCATAGAACTTACCCCGAGCCAGAAGCCTGGCGCCTGAGAGGCAGGAGACCGGAACTTGGACCTGACTCCATGCCCAAAGCCTGGAGCCTTGATCCTTGAGCCTGGAGTCTGGAGCCTGAGGCCCCGAACTCTGAGCCTGGAGCCTGGAGCCTTGAACTGAACCGGAGACTGGAGCCTGGAGACTGGAGCATGGAACTGACCCGAATCCGGAGCCCGGATACTGGATCGGTAAGCCTGGAGCCTGGAACCTGGAACCTGGAACCTGGAGCCCAGAGCCTGAACTGACGCCGAACCCGGACCCTAGAGCCTAGAACCCGGAGCCTCGAACTGATAATGAGCCTGGAGCCTGGAGCCTGGATTTTTGAGACTGGAACTTACCCCGAAACGTAATCCTGGAGCCTGGAGCCTTGAGGCCGGAGCCTGGAACTGATCACGAGCCAAAAGGCTGGAGCGCGGAGTCCTGAGCTTGGAGCCTGGAACCTGGAGCCTTAAGCCTACAGTCTGGAGCCTGGAAGAAGACCCTGAGCCAAAAGGCTTGATCCCAGAGACCGGAGTCTTGAGCCAGGAACCTCGAGACTGGAACTGAACCCGAGAATGGAGCCTGGAGCCCAGAGCCCGGAGCCTGGAGCCTGGAGCCTGGAGCCTGGAGTCTGGAGCCTGAGGCCCCGGACTTGGAGCCTGGAGCCTTGAACTGAACCGGAGACTGGAGCCTGTAGACTGGAGCATGGAACTGACCCATAATTCAGAGCCCGGAAACTGGATCGGTAAGCCTGGAGCCTGGAGCCTAGAATCTGGAACCTGAAGCCCAGAGCCTGGAACTGATGCCGAACCCGGACCCTAGAGCCTAGAACCCGGAGCCTCGAACTGATAATGAGCCTGGAGCCTGGAGACTGGAACTTATTCCGAACCTTAATCCTGGATCTTGGAGCCTGGAGCCTGGAGGCCGGAGCCTGGAACTGATCACAAGCCCATAGCCTGGAGCGTGGAGCGTGGAGTCTGGAGCTTGGAGCCTGGAGCCTGGAGCCTGGAGTCTGGAGCCCTGAAGAAGACCCTGAGCCAAAAGGCTGGAGCCCGGAGCCCGGAGCCCGGAGCCCGGAGCCCGGAGCCCGGAGCCCGGAGCCCGGAGCCAGGAACCTCGAGACTCGAACTGAACCCGAGAATTGAGCCTGGAGCTGACCCTTAGCCCAGAGCCTGGATCCTTGATTGCAGAGCCTTGAGCCCGGAGCTTCGAGCTTGGAACTGACCCCGACCCTGGAACCTGGGGCCTGGAACCCGGAGCCTGTAACTGATCCCGAGCCCGGAGCCATGATCTTTGAGCCGGAAGCTTTGAGCCGGGAGCATGGAGACTGGAGACTGGAGACTGGAAATAACCCTGTGCCCGGAGTTTTGAGATCAGGGCATGGAACCCGGAGCCTGGAACTTACCCCAAACCCGAAGCCTGGAGCCTGAAGCCTGGATCCCAGAACTTTGAACCTACCCCATACCCGAAGCGTGGAGCCTGGAGCCTGGAGCCCCTAGAGCCTGGAGCCTTGAGCATGGAGCCTGGAACCTGGAGCCTGGAGCCTGGAGCCTGGAGCATGTAGCCTTGAGCCTGGAACTTGAAGCTTGGAGCCTGGAGCCCTGAGCCTGGAGCCCGGCACCTTGAACTGACACTGAGCCTGGAGCCTTCAGCACGGAACCAGGAGCCTGGAGCCCGGAGCCTAGAACTGACCACACGTCCAGACCTGGGAGACCGGAGCCTAGAAATGACCCCGTGCCTTGAGCCTGGAGCCCGGAGCCTTGAGTGTGGAGCCAAGACGTAGCAGGCTGGAACCCAGAGCCTGGAACTGACCCCGAGCCTTGAGCACGGAGCATGGAGTACGAAGCCTGGAACTGACCCTGAGACTGAAACCTGGAGCCCGGAGCCTTGAGCCCGGAGCCAGGAGCCCGGAGCTTTGAGCCTGGAGGCAGGAGCCCTGAGCATGGAAATGACCCCGACCCTGGAGCCCGGAGCCTGGAGTCTGGAGTCTGGAGCCTTGAGCCTGGAGCCTTTAGCCCGGAGCCTTGAGCCCGGAGCCTTGAGCCCAGAGCCTTGAACTGACCCAATCCTTGAGTCTGGAGCCTTTTGCCTGGAGCTCGTAGCCTGGAAAAAGACCAAAACCTGGGAGCCCGGAGCCCGGAGCCCGGAGCCTTGAGCCCAAAGCTTGGAACTGACGCCGAGCCTGGAGCAAGGAACGCGGACTCTGGAGCGTGGAGCTGGAGCCTGGAGCCCGGAGCCCGGAGCCCGGAGCCCGGAACCTGGAACCCGGAGCCTAGAGCCCGGAGCCTAGAGCCTAGAGCCTTGAGCCTGGAGCCTGTAACTGAGCCCGAGCTTGGAGCCCTAACCCTGACCATGGCCTCAGCCCTACCCTGAACTTAGCCCGGAGCCCCAACCCTCTCCCTGGCCTCAGCCCTAACCCAAAACACTGGAACGGAGGCCGAGCCTGGTGCCCTAACCTCGGCCCCTGCCGCAGCCCTAACCCTAACCGGGCAAGAGGATGTGATTTTCAGTCCCAGTGTGAAGCTTTAAGGTGGCTGATGAAGAAAGGGTGAGAGAGGGGGGGGGGGGAGTCAGACAGTAAGTAGGCAAAATAGTCAATAAATTTTATTGATAGAGCACTTTTCACAGACACAGTCAAAAAGTTCTTTACAATGCAAAGCATAAATAAACAGTAAAAATAAAATACAATTCAAATACCATTAAAACACAACAAAATACCATTACAATACATTTAAAATATGATAAATACAGCAAGTGATATCAGTTTGTAGAAGCACGAGTCACACCGAAGACAGGCAAGGAGGGCCAGAGTTCAGCCCCCACTGTGTGGCTGCAATGTGGGGCAGCATTCCGTCTCCACAGGACGGTTTGAAAAATGCCAGAACTCAGTGTGAAGCTTTAAGGTGGCTGTAGGAAAGAGTGGGAGAGAGACAGAAAAAAAGAGTCAGACCAGGGTAAGGAGGAGAAGAGTTCTGAAAAATGGCCACAGATGTTTGAGTTTTACCGTTATCAAGCTCCACGTGAGAAAAGCACCAGAGGTCAAAAAGGGGTTAGGCTTACAGGGGTTCTGTCTGGAAAAAAACATAACAAAGTCCCACACAGGCCCGGACTGGCTAATCGGGAGGACCGGGACAATTCCCGGTGGGCCAGTATAAAGGCCGCGAGGTTCGGAGTTCACTTTAAATATATATATATACATATAAATAAATAAATAAATAAATATATATATATATATATATATATATATATTTTTTTTTTTTTTTTTTGTTTGTTTGTTTGTTTGTTTTTTGTTTTTGTTTGTTTGTTTTTTTGTTTTTTGTGTTTTGCGGGGGGTGTCAGTGCACTGGGTTGATCACGTAAACAGCAACCGCTGTTCCTGGGCCACCACTCCCTCTACTAGCAAGCAGACGCATCTATGTCCTTGCATACAGTTAGTAGCTCTATACTGTAGCTGTGGAGCATATATGATCTCTGCTCTGTTGGCTATGTCGGTGGTCAGCTGTGTTTGCTGTTTGAAACATGGATAATAGAAAGAGCAAGGGTGATGCAGAAAAGGCAAGAATAAGAAAGAGGAAAGCTCTGGAAGCAAACGCAGCCAAATGTGCCAAAATCAGAAAATTTTTCATCAAAAATGAACTCCCGGTTGGAAACAACTAATAAGGACGATGAAACGGGTGAACCACCTTTCAAGCTAGTTGATAATCGAGTCAATGAATTGTGTGGCATTGTGGCGTGGAACATAACGTTATGCAATTTAAATAATAGTATGATGCGACGCCATATAACTGGGAAACTGATGGTGTAGGCCTGTTAAGTATGAAAGGTGCTCTGAGATGCTAGATGATTCAGCACTATAGGAATGAAACTGACACCAAGGCTTTGCAAAATAGAAGATTTGTGCTTAGAATTATGACCATTTTTAAAATGTGATTTAGTGTCAGAAGTAGAGCTAGGGGATTGCTCCTGTCACTATGGAAGGAAAAGGTGAGCTGTTGGAAAAGACTGTGTGAAGATAAGAGATAAGATAAGATAAGATAAGATAAGATATTCCTTTATTGATCCCACAATGGGGAAATTCACAGTGTTGTTAGCAGCATAGAAAAAAACATACACAGACATACACATACACATAAAAACAGTCATATAAATTTGAATAAAAAAGTGTTTAAAAGGAGAGTGCAAATATTGTTCGATATGATGTAGTGCAAACGGTTATAAATATAAAAAATATATATATATATAAATATATAAATACGGATTGAATAACATAAGTGGAGTGGAGGGAGGGTTGTTATTACACATTGTGCATTGATCTAATGGGAGCAGGACTGGTTGTGAAGTCTGACAGCAGAGGGAAGGAAGGACCTGCGGTATCTGTCCTTCGTGCAGCGTGGGTGAAGAAGCCGGTCACTGATGGTGCTTTCTAGGGCTCTTACAGTCTCATGTAGGGGGTGGGAGACATTGTCCATGATTGATGACAGCTTCGCTGTCATTCTTCTGTCCCCCACCACCTCGACTGGATGGAGACTGCAGCCTAGAACTGAACCGGCTTTCCTCACCAGTTTGTTAAGTCTTTTCCTCTCTGCTGCCGTGAGGCTGCTGCTCCAGCAGACCACACTGTACAGTATAGCAGATGCAACCACGGAGTCATAAAAGGTCTTCAGGAGAGCTTTCTGCACTCCGAAGGACCTCAGTCTCCGCAGTAGGTGGAGTCTGCTCTGGCCCTTCTTGAAAAGGGCCTGGGTGTTGGCAGCCCAGTCCAGGTTCTGGTTCAGGTGAACACCCAGGTACTTGTAAGAGTCCACTATCTCAATGTCTGTTCCCTGGATGTTCACCGGAGAGGGAGGGGTGGCCTTGTGCCGGCGAAAGTCCACCACCAGTTCCTTTGTTTTTCCAGCATTAATCTGGAGGCAGTTCCGCTGGCACCAGGCCACAAAGTTCTGGTTCAGTTCTCGGTACTCATTTTCGTCTCCGTTGTTAATGAGACCGACAATGGCGGAGTCATCCGAGAACTTTTGTAGATGGCAGTTTGTTGTGTGGTGTCGGAAGTCGGCTGTGTAAATGGTGAACAGGAGAGGGGCCAGGACAGTCCCCTGTGGAGCCCCTGTGCTGCAGACCACAGTGTCAGACTCACAGCCTTTTGTCCTCACAAACTGTGGCCTGTTGGTTAAGAAGTCCACGAGCCATGGTGTCAGTTTCTGGCTCACTCCTGCATGGTCCAGTTTGTCCCTCAGCAGAGCTGGCTGGATGGTGTTGAAAGCACTGGAGAAATCATAGAACATGATTCTCACAGTGCTTCCAGGCCTCTCCAGGTGACACAGGGATCTCTGCATTAGGAAGATGACGGCGTCCTCAACCCCGATGTTAGGCTGGTAGGCGAACTGCAGTGGGTCTGCAGTTGAGCTCACCAGAGGGCGCAGATGACGGAGGACCAGCCTCTCTAAGGTCTTTGCCAGGTGGGCTGTCAGAGCCACTGGGCGATAGTCATTAAAATCCCTGGGGCGAGATGACTTGGGTACTGGTATTACACAGGAAGTCTTCCATAGCAGCGGTACCTTCTGCAACCTCAAGCTCAGGTTGAAGATGTGCTCCACAATCCCACACAGTTGGCCTGCACAGGATTTGAGGAGCCGAGAGCTGATGCCATCTGGACCGCATGCCTTCTTGACCTTGAGCCTGGCCAATTCTCTCTCTACCTGGGCTGTGGAGAACACCATGCTAGGTGGAGAGGCAGCAGGGTGGGTGGTAGAAGGTGCTATGGGTGGGCTGGGGTGTTGTGGGGGAGCAGCAGGATAGGGGGTTGGGGGGGCAGCAGGGAGGGGGATTGGAGGTTGGGTGGATGTGCTGGGGGTTGTGGAGGAGTAACAGAGAGGGGAAGGGTTGGAGGTGCAGTGAATGTGCTGAGAAGACTGGGAGAAGCAGCAGGGGAGGGGGTTGGGGTGTAAGTGTTTGAGGTAGCTGAGGTTCCAGTAGAGGGGGGTTGCAGCAGGGCTGGTTGTACGGTGGGAGGAGGGGTGAGTGGTCGTTCAAACCTGTTGAAAAACCGGTTTAGCTGGTTCACCCACTCCTGGTCTGCAGCCAGTTCAGGTCTGGAGGAGTTGTGTCCTGACATTGTTCTCAGGCTCCTCCAGACGCCGCTGACGTCATTCTGCTGCAATTGTTCCTCCACTCTTCTCCTGTAGCTCACTTTCCCCTCTCTGATCTTCCTCCTCAGTTCTCTCTGCACAGAGTTCATCACCTCTCTGTCCCCCGACTTAAAAGCCCTCCTTTTGTCCTTGAGAAGGGCTTTTATATCAGGGGTAATCCATGGTTTGCTGTTTGCAAACAGTCTTACTGTCTTGGTGGGTATGGTGTAGTCTACGCAGAAGTTTATGTAGTCCGTAACACAGCTGGTCAGACTGTTGATGTCCTCCCCGTGGTCCTCACAGAACACATCCCACACTGTGGTGTCAAAGCAGTCTTTCAGGGTCTCCACAGACTCTTCAGACCAGATCTTTCTTGTGTGGGTGGTTGCTGGTTGTCTGTGTACTAGAGGCTTGTACACAGGGAGAAGGTGAACTAGGTCATGATCAGATCTTCCTAGGGGAGGGAGTGGAGATGATGTGTATGCCTCCTTAATGTTGGCATAAAAGAGGTCAAGTGTTTTATTTCCTCTGGTGTGGCAGGTGATGTACTGGCTGAAAGTTGGCAGCGTGGAGGAAGGAGAGGCATGGTTGAAGTCGCCGGTAATTAAGAGGAGGGCTTGTGGATGCTGTGTCTGCAGCCTGCTTACAGCTGAGTGGAGGACCTCGCGAGCTGACTCGGCATTAGCAGAGGGAGGAACATACACTGTTACCGCAATAACATGTGAGAACTCCCTCGGTAGATAATACGGCCTCATGCTAATGGCTAGCAGCTCAATGTCTCCACTACAGAGTTTTTCCTTGACAGTGATGTGCCTGGGGTTACACCATCTATCGTTCACAAACACAGCAAGCCCCCCTCCTTTCCTCTTACCGCTCTCCCGTGTCCTGTCCGCTCGTATCAGCCGGAACCCGTTCAGTGATACATTAGAGTCCGGTGTTAGCTCCGTTAGCCAGGTCTCTGTAAACAGCATCAGGCTGCATTCCAGGTATTCCCTCTGGTGCCGTGTTAGTGCGGTTAGCTCATTCATTTTGTTGTAGATGGATCTCACATTCCCGGTGATGATGGCGGGGAGGGTAGGCTTGAAGCGCTTCTTCTTATTCCGGCACATAACACCCGATCGACATCCTCTTCTCCTTCTCTTTAGCTCCTTGGGAATGTTAGGCCTGTAGCCAGTTAGCTTCTCTGTGCTACAGAGGGCTAACAGCTGTTCGCGAGTGTAAACAATGGAATGCCGGCTGTTTGTTGAGTCTGAGGCTGTTGGTGGAATGAACCAGGTGAGAAGGAGCAGAAAAAGCGCAGCCAACACAAAAGTTTGAATATGCATGATGCACTCCGTTGTAGAAATTAGTGCAAAATTAGTCCACAAACAGAAAAAAAAAAAAAAAAAAAAAAAAAAAAAAAAAAGCAAAAAACAAGACAAACACGACAGAGCTGCTGCAACAAGCTGCCACTACTGCGGCGCCATCTTGCAGTGTACAAGGATTAGTTCAAGTAAAACCACTTTCTATACACAAACAATAGTCCTGACCTATTTTATTTCTCATCCTTAAAAGTGAGACAGTAAATACACAAAGCCCACAATTGAAAGGAAATAGCACAAAGTAATATCAAATAAGCCTGCATATTTTGCCAATGTAAATATCTTAATTGGTTAATTAAGTCAAAATTGTCTGTAGATATTATTTTTTACTGTGATAAAGGTGCAGGCGAATCTAGGGAAACTGAAGGAAGAGTGAAAGGGAGAGCAGAGTCTACTGATGACAGAGGAGCAGCTCAGCAGCAGAACCCTGAACCACTAATCCGAAATGAGACAGATGAAGATGAGTCTGTTGTCAGCTTTGATTTCTTTGCTCAACCTCAGTCATGGGATATACATACATTTTATCTTATCATCCTCGTCAAACCCCAAATATATATCAAAAGTTTCAAGTAGCAAAGATGGAAAAAACCTCAAGGAAGTTGTGATGGAAATCTTTTGTTGCAGAGGATATAAAAATGATAGCGTTATTAGAAAGTGCAGCAAGCTTTATTTTTTTTTCATGATTTTTTTATTTAATGTTTTTATATTTTCTTTTATTTCATTTCAAACATTTAAAAGTTTTGAAAAATGTTAACACTTATATAGATTCTGTTATTGTTGTGTTGCAAGGAATAATAATGTTGGAGATGTCGATGTGCACTCACTGTTGAAATAAATCCACATTGTGAAGCAACCTTTACTTGCGCTGAATTTGAAATATTTTAGAAAATACACTGAATTACAAGGCTTTGCAGAACAGTGTGTAGACCTAACATGTAATGTTCTAATTCCATGATTTTAATTATAATTGGTCGTGATCTAAAGTGGGCCGGTCTGAGGTACGAAACTCCAGGGCTGAAAATGAGTCTCAGTCTTGCCCTGGTTCCACATACGGTTCGAGTTTTACCGTTATCCAGCTCCAGATGAGAAAAGCACCGGAGGTTAAAAAGGGGATCAGCTAACCGGCGTTCTGTCTTTGAAAAAACATAACAGATTTCCACACAGGCCTGGAAAAATAGCAAAGTCCCACACAGGCCTGGAAAAAAGACAGAGTCCACACGGTCCGCCGTCCGTCCTGGCCTTATCCTGACCCGGGCCAGCGCGAAATTTCCCGGCGTTCCTCCTCCTCAGCGCATGCCAATGTGCAGCTTCAAGGTGGCTGGAAGAAAAAAAAAAAGGGGGTGGGTGGGGGGCGGGGGGGACCAGGACCAGGGCGAGAGCTCTTCCTCGAGTGTGAGGCTCTGTTGTGGGGCCCACTGGGGGGATTTGAAAAAGTTCCACAACTCAGTGAGCAGCTTTAAGGGGGCTGGAGAGAGGGGAAAAGATTAAGACCTGGAACATCGTTAGGTTTCCGGCTAAAGTTGAGGAGAAGCCCCGGATGTTTAAAAAAAAAACAAACAAAAAAAAACAAAAAAAAACAAAGGGGTTAGGCTTACAGGGGTGTTCTCTGGAAAAAAAATAAAGTTACGGTTCATGTTTTATCGTTATCCAGTTCCAGATGAGAAAAGTACCGGAGCTTAAAAAAGGGGTTAGGCTGACCGGTGTTCTGTCTCTGGAAAAATAACAATGCTGGAATAACACGGGCTGGAAAAAAGACAGAGTCCACACCGTCCACCAGCCGTCCCGGTCTAACCATGACAAGGGTCAGTGCGACATTTCCCAGTGCTCTTCCTCGTCCATGCACGCCAGTGTGCAGCTTTAAGGGGGTTGGAGGAAAGAGGGAGAGAGAGCAAGAGAGAAAGAAAGACAAAGAATCAGGACCATGGACAGAGTTCTTCCACTAGAGTGTGGTTGCAATGTAAGGCAGAATTACATCTCCACGGGGCGGTTTGAGAAATGCCGGAACTAAGTGTGAAGCTTTACGTTCCACTTGAGATAAAACATCCTTGTCTCAAAAGTGACCAAATCAGCTTCTGCTTGCGTAAAACGCTATAAAATGACATTTTTCCCAATAGAGTCAGAAAAGCATGAAAACACTATCTTATCGTCTGAAACGCTCAAAAATGACATTTTTGCCTCTTTTACACAGAAAAGCATGAAAACACTAAAAACAAGTCAGAAATAAGTGTTTTATGGCTGTTTTGTAAAAGTATTTTCAAATCATGAAGTTCTACTTGAAAAAAAACATCCTTGTCTCAAAGTGACCAAAACAGCTTCTTATCGTCTAAAACGCTCAAAAATGACATTTTTGCCTCTTCTAATCAGAATAGCATGAAAAATCTAAAAACAAGTCAGAAATAAATGTTTTACTGCTTTTTCTTAAAAGTCTTCTCGAATCATGAAGTTCTGCTTGAAAAAAAAAATTCTCTTCTTAAAGTGACAAAAACTGCTTCTTATCGGCGGAAACCCTCAAAAATGAAATTTTTTCCTCTTCTATTCAGAAAACAAGGGCATTGTGGTGAGCCTGTAGCCTGTAGCCCAGCGCTAGGATCCCGGAGCCTTGACCAAGGAACTTAACACGAGGCCGGAGCCCGTAGCCTGGAAATGACACCAAACATGGAGCCCGGAGGCTGGAGCCAAGAACACGGAGGCCGGAGCGCGGAGGCCGGAGTCCGGAGGCGGGAGGCCGGAGTCCGTAGTCTGGAGCCCGTAGCCCCGAGCCTGGAACTGAACCCGAGCCCGTAGTCTGGAGTCGTTAACCTTGAGAACGGAGCCTGCCACTTACAAATAACCTGGAACCTTGAGTCTGGAGGGCGGAGCCTGGAGCGCGGAGCTTAGAGACACGGGCTTAAGGACTGGAGGTCGGAGCCCAGATCCTCAAACTGACCCCGTGCCTGGAGCCATGAGCCCGGAGCTTGGCGCTGACCACGAGCCTGGAGCCCGGAGCATGGAGCTGTGAGCATGGAGATTTGAGCCTTGAGTCCGGAGCCTGGAAATGACCCCGTGCCTGGAGTGCGGAGAAAGGAGCGTGGAGACTGGAGCCTGTGCCTGGAGCCTGGAGCCTGGAGCCTGGAGCCTGGAGCCTAGAGCCTGGAGCCTGGAACTGACCCTGAGCACGGAACCTTGAGCCCGGACCCTGGAGCCCGTAGACTGGAACTGATCCCGAGCCTTGAGCCTGGAGCTCGGAGCATTGAGCCATGAGCCGTGAGCCTGGAGCCTGGAGCCTGGCGCCTAGTGCATGGAATCTAGAGCCCAGACCTTAAAGACTGGAGCCCAGAACCAAGATACTCGAAGTGACTCCGAGCCCGGAGGAAAGAACCCGGAGCCTTGAAGTGACCATGAACATTGATCCTTGATCCCTGAGCCTGGAGCCCGAGCCCTTGAACTTACCCTAAGCCTTGAGCCCCTAGCATGGAGCCGTGAGCTTGGAGCCTGGCGCATTGAGCCTGTAACTGACCTTAAGTCCAGACCTTGGAGCCCGGAGCCAAAAAATGACCCCGAGCCAGGAGCCTGGAGCTCGGAGCATTGAGCCGTGAGCATGGAGCCGTGAGCCTGGAGA